>NC_080798.1:39784622-39949622 GCF_028018385.1 Neofelis nebulosa
TTTTTCCAAAGAAGACATACAGATGGCCAATAGACACATGGGAAGATGCTCAACATCACTCATCATCAGGGAAATACAAATCAAAACCACCATGAGATATCATGTCAGAAAGGTTTTGTACTTGTCAAAATAGTTAGAATAAAAAGGATAAGAAATAACAAGTGTCGATGAGGATGTGGAGAAAAGGGAACCACCATGCACTGTTGGAGAGAATATAAATTAGTGCAGCCACTATGGAAAACAGTATGGAGATTCCTTAAAAAATTAAAAATAGAATTACCATGTGATCTTGTATTCCATTACTGGGAATTTGCCCAAAGAAAATGCAAACACTAATTTGAAAATGTATCTGCACCTCTATGTTTACTGCAGCATTATTTACAATAGCCAAGATATGGAAGCAACTCAAGTGACTATCAATAGGAATGGATAAAGAAGATGTAAGATAGATGGATAGATAGATAGATAGATAGATAGACAGACAGATAGACAGATAGGTCACACACACACACACACACACACACATAATGTAATATTGCCAGCTATAAAAAAAAATGAGATCTTGCCATTTGTGACAACATGGAAGGACCTAGAGGGTATTAGGCTAAGTGAAATAAGTCAGATAAAGACAAATATATGATTTTATTTATGTGTAAAACATAAAAAGAAAACAACAACAACAACAACAACAACAAATACAACCACCCAAGCAAACAAAAATGAACAAGCAAGCAAAAATGAACAAGCAAAGCAGAAACAGACCCATAGATAAAGAGAACAAACTGGTAGGTGCCAGAGGAGAGAGGAATGGGGAGACGGGCAAAAGGACTGAAGGGGAGTATGAAGAACAGTCTTCTAGTTATGGAATGAGTAAGTCACGAGAATGAAAGGTATAGCATAAGGAATATAGTGAATAATATGGTAATCACACTCATTGTTTGGTAATGGAAGGTAACCATGCTTATGGTAAACATAGCATTAACATATACTCTTGTTGATTCACTATGTTGTGAACCTGAAACTATAACACTGTGTGTCAACTATACTTCATTTTTGTTAAGTACATTTATCAAGGAAGGCCGAAATATACAAAACTTATATATCCCTCCCTGGTTACTCTTTGATTTACCTTAGTCCATTTTCCCATCAGACATTCAACAGACCTAACATTCAATCTAGTACAACCATATGTTCTTTAGGCCTACTTATTCATAGGAGTGATATTTCTTTCTATGCTTATTCTATTCTACCTTTCTCCCAGCAAACTCACACATATTGCCTAATAACTCCCTTCTATATTTATTCTCCAGAATAGACATTAAACATTCTTCAAAAAACTTGTTTTGGAATATTCTTGTTTCCAAGAAGTGTATAACAATTCAAAGAAATGAAACTTGCTCATGAATTCTTGAGCAAATTACTGGAGAAAAACCATGTGAAGATAAAAGTTTCATTAAGATATAGGTCATTTAACTATGACACAATTGGAATCTGGAAATTATCATAGGTTATCTTAGTCATTATTAGATAAATTGATGACTAATGCAGGGGACACTGTCATATTTTTTCATTATTTTCTTATTAACTGCACATCTGTAAATGAAGATCTATAAAAAGGAAAAGTCAGGAAGTCAATCACTGAGTGATATTTAAAATGACTAATGCTGTAGTGGAAGTAATTTTCTAGTGTTGAATAGAAGCTCAAAGCATGCTCATGGTTTAAAGAAAGTTTTATAATGTAGATGCATTCATAGTTAAATAGCACACCAGACTAGCTTGGGATGATGTGTACCCCAAGAGAAGATCCAAAATGACCTACAGACTTATCCGTTGGCCAAAGAGTTATACAATCAATCATAACATTGATTATTTATCTAGCTTTTATTAAGGCCTACTCTAGAGATAAGTTTTTTTTTTGTTTGTTTGTTTTGTTTTTTGTTTTTTTGTTTTTTTTGCTAGATCCTGGGGTTGCAAATATGAGTTACTTGCTCCAGTAACTCACAGCCTAATAATAATATGTCTGCACAAAATCTGCTGAATATATTAGAGGATGTTCGTTGTTAAAAGGGAGATGCTCTTACTTCTAAGATATAATGAATTTAAAGCTTTGTTGTTGTTAAAATACTTAGGTACCAGATCATACTTGGAAAATGCCACCCTCTATTACATCCAGAATTATAACCATGGATATAATATCATCTTACTGACATTATAGTACAGAAACTAGGGTTCACAGAGATTTAAAAAAAATAAACAAAAACTTAGATGTATTCCACTTCAACTCCCCATAGGGAGGTGGCATATAATTATTGTTAAATTATTCTTATCAACAGTAACCATCATAAATATATGCCATAAATATATACAACAAAATCTCTATCTATCTATCTATCTTACATAGATAGATCTATTATCTGCATTATTCTAGCTAAATATATCTATTCATAGATCCAATCATTCATATGCCATTGTGTGTATGATACACACACCCAAGGATATTTGTATCTTTTTCACCTAATGAACATCATGGAAATCTGTCTGTGCAATTAAGAAAATACTTCATAATTATCATATTTAATTAACTGTGTTATCTACTAATAACCATAATTATTTATTTTACCACTTTCCTGAGACTGAAATGTTTGTTATTATTTTTTAATGGAAATAATGTACCAAAATATACTTTTATGTACTTAAAATATTTCTATATTAAAAATCGTTATTGAGACAAAATGTAGGGCTGCTTTAAGATACTTGTTATCTTGCCAACTGACTTTTTAAAGAAGTAGCACTAATAAGTACTCCCACCAGTACTCATCAGTTAACGTGAATGGCCATACTCAAACATTCATTATGAATGAACATTCATACTATCTTGAAAGAATTGAATAGATAAAATATGGTATTTCATTTTTTATTATATAATGTGTTTTTAAAAGTTGTTTCAACCCCTTATCTCAACAAGTAACCATATTTTAGCTCTCGGGCACTTATCCTTCTAATAATTTTCATTAGAATCATACATGGTTTTATTTTGCATTGCTGGTATTAGAATGAGTAAACAAATGGGTCTATATTTAGATACACACCAGCACACAACCTTTTAAATTTCTTCATTTGCAAATAAGATCTACATGTCTATCAAGGTTTCAAAAAACCTAAACAAGTCCTTAGATGTTCTTCAGTTGAGGGATGGTGTGTATGTCCCACGTCTTTGAATCTGGGTGAACCGATCACTGCCTCAGCCCATAAATACATCTAGATGAGTTCCAAATCTGGCTCATAAAAAGTCATACAGGTTTTACTTTGTTTACTGTAACACTTGCTCCTGGAGATGTAACAAGCTGACAAGTAGGAAGTCCAAACACTCTGACACCACCATGCCAGAAATAACATACAGGTGAGTACCACCTGAGTCCATCCTTCAGCCATCACAACTCAGGCACCAGATACATGAGTGAAGATGCTGCTAGGGAGGAGATGGACCTACAGTTCCTGTTGTTCTAGCACGCTCAGGGTTGAGTCACTCCCGGTCACGGGAGGACACTTTGAAGCAGAGAAAAGCTAACCTCTCTGCATCCTTGCCTAATTTCTGACTCATAGGATCGGTGAAGATAACCAAAAGTTTGTTGGAGTCATTTGTTTGTGGAACAAGTTCCTGCTTCCATTTTTGTACTGGGACTTTTAAACAATTGCCAATTCAATGTCATTCTTGGAAGAACTATTCCCATTAATATGCATAATTAACAAATCTTTGACAAAACCCCTTAAGTATAAAACCTGCACCAGAGTTCCTCTAATGATATTAAAAAAAAAAAAAGATTCTAGAACATTCCATTGCCAGAAGAGACAGATGTAAGGAGGCAGTATCTATGTACTGATCCATTAGCAAATATGTCCTAATAAGTATTGTGCAATCTAATTAGATGCCTTTCCATTTGCAATCCTCTTCCTCAGGGAGGAGTTAATAGGGACTTAATATTTGAAGAGAATCTAGTCACAAAAGACAAAAATTAAAAACCAACAACAATGCAAAATATACACAGGGGAACTGACAAGGGAGTTCTGCCAACTACTTAGAAAACAATGAATTTAGGACTGAGTTCCTGGAACCACCATGCACTCCCATAAATTCAAAATGTTTAAAGAATGGGACTGCAGAGAACGATCATTAATCAAATGACAAAATTGAAGGAGAATAACTTTAAATTTCACTCTAATTCCATATATTCATGAATTCAGTTTTGTGTCCTGGAGTTCACAGGGCGAGCCATATTTAAGACATCGATTCCCACAAGTATGTGAAGTGCCATTTTCATATAGAAATGGAAACAGAGGGGCCTGGATGACTCAGTCGTTCTGGATCTTGGCTCACATCGTGATCTCTCCCTCTCTCTCTGCACCTCCCCACTCATGTTCTCTCTCTCTCTCTCAAAATAAATAAACATACTTTAAAAAAAAGAAATAGAAACACAGGTGATAATATTTTATAAAGAGATCTTCCAGTTTGGTTCCCTCAGCACTGAGACATGGTAGAGACATTTTGAGCATTAGTTCTATTTCTTATTTTTCTTTGATGTGTGTCATTCTCTGCGTTCACACTGTAAGAAGCCAGAGTGACAGTGATATATCTCATCTTCGGAGGTAATTGCATATCTCTTCTCAGCCAATCTAATATGAGACTTCTGAATCATTTTTTCCCAGTGGTCTATTATAATGATATCAGTAACTGTCGATAATCCATTAGCATATGAGCAGTTGAGTTAAGGCAATAATTACCTATCATTCTCACCCTAACACTGTACGGGGCTAGTGTCTTTATCTGGTGACACTTCCATCTGGAAAAGGTAGAGAGAAAATAAACTGGAATCAGATAATAAACTGAAATCCATTTCTTATTATTTGTGATGCAGCTACATCAAAGAGATTGAATGTGGGGCACCTGGGTGGCTCAGTCGGTTAAGTGACCAACTTTGGCTCAGGTCATGATCTCTTGGATGGTGGGTTTGAGCCCCATATTGGGATTCTGTGCTGATAGCTCAGAGCCTGGAGCCTGCTTCAGATTCTATGTCTCCTTCTTTCTCTGCCTCTCCCCTGCTCGTGCTCATCTGTCTCTCTCAAAAATAAACATTAAAAAGAGAGAGAGAGACAGAGACAGAGACAGAGACAGAGGGATTTAATGTGAATGGTAAACATTTTAAATTTAAAATGTACTTTGGGGGTGCCTGGGTGGTTCAGTCAGTTAAGCATTTGACTTTGGCTCAGGTCATGATCTTACTGTTTGTGAGTTTAAACCCCATATAAGACTCTCTACTGGCAGCACAGAGCCTGCTTTGTATTCTCTGTCCTACCCCCTTCTCCCCCCCCCCGCCCCCCCCCCCGCTCCTCCCGCTCTCTGCTCCCTCCCCTGCTTGTGCTATCTCTTTCAAAAGTAAATGAACATTTTTTAAAATTTAAATAAATAATACAATATACTTTGTTTTTCAAAAGAATGAGTTTGGTTTAAAAAGTATTAGAGGATGAGTTTACAACACAGGTAAGTGGCAGACCTCTGCTGAATCTGAACCTCTGACTTCCCACATGGGTCATATGATAAAGTAATCTGTTAGCTGAAGCAAAGATAAAGCTCACAGCATGAAGTCTAAATAAATAGTTCACATATGTAATATGTATTCCAGCAATTGCACTGTTTTATTATCAAATTTTAATCTTGAATTAACAATAAAGTCTGAGTGATATATTTGGGAGAAATTAAATGCAACTAATACCCACATGTCTCAGAAAAGTCATTTAATCCTTTTGAAGGGACTCTTTCATATAATAAGAAAACTGATATTATCAACTTCACGGTTACAATTGTCAAATACAAACAGTTGTGAAACTTCTCCCACATAATCTACAATAAAACTATCAAGTGTGGAAACCACAGTAAAACAGAGGGGATCAGCATTTTATCCTCTACTCTGAGAAATGTTTGAAAATGAATAGAGTGAGAGGTGTTGTCTGTTAGCAACAGGACAGTTTTCCCAGGTAGAACTGCATGCAGAAGTTTTGCATTTTTCCATCTAAATTCAAGAGAATATATTAATCCAGTATCTGCATCACTACAGAAGGGATATGGGAAATTGCATCAGAATAAGATGACCTCAGATAATATTAAGTTTGCAAAATTATACATTTACAAGATACACTTTCAGTTTAAAAAAAAACTGAATGAAAGATGAACCTAGGTTCCTTTTATGGGCTAGGGACATTTTTATAAGTGGTATCTGCTGGATAGTTGTAGACAACTGGGGAATTGAGCCACTTGGTGAGTTTGCCTGAAAGGGAGAAGACCTCCCTGGGTTAAACGTTCATGGCAGGGAACAGAAATAGGAAATAGGAAAGAACAGGAGCTTTGGAATCATTCATATCTTGGCATAGATTCTAGTGGTGTGATTTAATACATGTGTGAAATGGGACAACTTACGGATCATTCTGAACCTGTTTCTTAATAAAATGAGTGTCTAATTTTCATTAGACACAACAGTTCCCATGGATCACTACCCTCTCTGTCCTAACAGTTATTGAAATGTTCACTCAACAGAAACTCACATTTTAAGGAAACTTATACTTCAGTATAAGTATAAAATTCTGATACTTAAGAAATATAAATTCTCTTTACTGTTCATTACATATGCAATGGTTTACTTTTTATTTATGTTTTGAGTATGTTAAAAAAAAGTACTATTAATTTATGAATACAGTTTGGGAAAAATCCAAAGAACATAGGGGAAAAAAAAAAGAATAGAAGAGAAATTCTTACTGTCACCTAAGCAAACATTAAAAAGTTCCATGGAGTCTTTCACTGAGCCTGGTTGGCTCAGTCAGTTAAATGTCCAACTTCGGCTCAGGTCATGATCTCAGAGCTTGTGGGTTCGAGTCCCATGTCAGGTTCTGTGCTGACAGCTCAGAGCCTGGAGCCTGCTTCAGATGCTGTGTCTCCCTCTCTCTCTGCCCCTCTCGCACTCACGCTGTCTGTCTCTCTCTCTCTCTCAAAAATAAATAAACATAAAGAAAAATTCTAAAAAAATGTTTCATGGAAATATTTTCTAGGAGAAAAAGTGAATCATATTCCAGTGTGTACACATATATTTTTATTTATAAAAAATATTGTATAATGTACACTGTTCTACACCTTGTTGTTTGACATAAAATGCTTAGAAAACTTGCTGTTTGATTAAAATACTTAGAAAAATAACTTTCTTCATCATGACCAAGCATATATATATATATATATATATATATATGTATGTGTGTGTGTGTGTATATATATATACATATATATATGTATATGTATACATACATATATGCATATATATGTATATATATATATATATACATTCATCTTTATTTTTTTTACATTTTTAATTTTTTTAATGTTTATTTATTGTTGAGAGAGAGAGACACACAGAGCACTAGTCGGGGAGGGGCAGAGAGAGAGAGGGAGACACAGAATCCAAACGAGGCTCCAGGCTCTGAGCTGTCAGCACAGAGCCAGACACAGGGCTGGAACTCAGTACAGCGAGATCATGACCTAGGCTGAAGTTGGACACTTAACCGACTGATCCACCCAGGTACCTCTCTTTACCTGTCTTTATTAAAAGGACTTCTATATAAGGGAATGCTGTGATGAAAACAAACAAACAAACAAACAAACAAACAAAAACAATGATCTTAATTCAAACCACATCTCAGACACTTGCTTTTCACATGCACTAAAAAGACATCTTACCTCCCGAATCTCAGTTTTCGCACATAAATTTAAAAAGTAGGGAACAAAACCTACTTGCTTTTCTTTTCAAAACAGGCTACAGAGTTGGAGAACATATTTGCCAATCACATATGCAAAGGACTAATATTTAAAATATATAAGACTTGAACAGTATATTAATGTGTAAGAATGAACAGTCAATAAGTAGTCCAATGAGAAAATGGGCAAAATATATAAAAATACATTTCGCTGAAGAGCATATGTATATTGTAAATAATCAAAGGAAAAGATACTGAGCACCATCATCCTTTAGGGAAATGCACCTCAAAACCACATTGAGAATGGCTTAAAAAATTGACAACCCAAAATGCTGGTGAAGGTGCAGAGAAGGTAGATGACTCACGTGTTGCTGGTAGAATGTAAAACAGAATCCCAATCTGGTAAGTATTTGTAAGTTTCTTTTGAAAAGCAGATATGCAACTACCATATGACCCAAGTTGCACTAATGGGCATTTATCCCAGAGAAAAGAAAACTGTGGTCACACAAAAGCCAATGTATGAATGTTTATAGCAGCTTTATTCATAATAGCCCCAAATTGGAAACAATTTTATGTCTTCCAATTGTTAATGATTAAATAAACTCTGGCTCATCCATACTATAGACCACTAGTCAGCAAAAAGGAATGTACTCTTAATACACACAGAAATCTCGATGATCTCACAGAATTATCCTGAGTGACAAAAAACAATATCAGATTTTATCTACTCTATGATTCCATTTATATGGAATTTTTTAAAAGGTAAAATTATGGAAATAAAGAGCAACGGTTGTTGGAGTTTAATGGAGAGGTGTAGGTGGGCGGAAAGTGGGGGTGGTAGGAAAAGGACAACATGAAGAACCCTTGAGTGATAAAGCATTCTGCATCTTGACTCTATCAGTGTCAATATGCTGGTGATGATGCTGTGCTCTACTTCCGCAGTAAGTCACATTGAGCAAAACCAGGTAAAGGCCATTTGGGATCTTGTGTATTATATTTTGCAACTGCGGGTGATAAAATTATCTGAAAATAAAAAGTTCAATAAAAATTACTATTCGGGGTGCCTGAGTGACTCAGTTGGTTAAGCGTCCGACTTTGGCTCTGGTCATGATCTCACGGTTAGTGAGTTCAAGCCTTGCATCGTGCTCTGTGCGGACAGATGAGAGCCTGGAGCCTGCTTCGCATTCTGTGCCTCCCTCTCTCTCTGTCCCTCTCCCGGTCACACTCTGTCTCTCCCTCTCCCTCTCAAAAACAAATAAACATTAAAAAATAAAAATAAACTCTTTAACAAACAAACAAAAAATCTATCCTGTCTTTTTCTCTTCTGACCTCCATAGTGTGATGAGAAATCTGTAGTATTCAAATCATTGTTCTCTTACATATAATGTGTTGGTTTTCTCTCGATGATTTCAAGATTTTTTCTCCTTCTCTTTGGTTTTCATCAATTTTGTTATGGTGCATCTAAGCATGGTTTGCTTTGACTTTGTCACCTTCATGCCAGTTACTCTTGCAGTCACCATCCCCACTATGCGTACACACACACACACACCACATATAGCACACAATCTCCCTGCTTTTGTGTTTTCCTCAGAATCCTTAGGTATTCTATTTTATTTTAAAATTCTTATTTATTTATTTAGAGAGAAGGAGAGGGAAAGAGAGAGCTGGGGGAGGAGCAGAGAGAGAGAGAGAGGAGACTGAGAATCCCAAGTAGGCTCCATGCTGGTAGCACAGGGCCCAACTCAGGGCTCCATCTCACAAACCATGACAACATGACAAGAACCAAAATCAAGTGTCATAGGCTTAATCGACTGAGCCACCCAGGTGCCCCTGATATGTATATTTTGTCTAGTGTTTGTGGTAGCATCAGAACTGTTTTAATGACGAATTGCATAAAAAATATGAACTATAAATTCTGAAGTTTGTCATTTTAATATTTTTATACCTCTAGTCTTGTCACTAGAATATTCTAATTAATCAATATAAGTTATAACTCCATATAATATAAAATTAATCTGTATAATTTATGTTATGTCTTATGCTAATATATAAATACATTTATATAAAGCTATATATATATATGGCTGTGAAGCTACATATAAACTAACTAATCCATCACTCCTCTTCCTGAACCTATAATGTACAAATAAGAGCCTGTCACAAGAATATGTGGAACCGAATTGAATTAGAAACTCATAGTAATCCTTTTTAGTCAATTATGATGCAGTGATAGAAAGGTATTTCAGACTCATTTGTCCTGGGAGATCTTATTTTATTATACTCTACTTTTTGAGACCCTCTCGAAACTAAAGATTCTAATAATCCTTCACCAGTCTTTATTAGAATTACAGAGGAGAACTCTATTTGTTGTGTTTGTCTCAGGCATAGGAGTTTCACAGATTTTTTTAAAATTCCCTTGCTGGAAATAAGGAGCATTATCAGATGGTGTTCAGGTAATGCCAAGCACCCAGAGAACAGTAACATTATGGCCCCACTCAGGGCCTTGAAAGCCCTGCTTTCTATCGTTTGTGGCCTCATATTCCCTAGACGCTTTCTGCAGTCTGCTCAGCACAGCGAGCATATCCATGTGGCCTGCTTTCCTTGCACAGGGTGCAGAGGCTGATTTTGCTTATCAGAGAGGAGGAGAACAGATCACAGACAGCCAACTCTCTGCTCAAAGCATAAATGAATCCCCCTAATTGACTGATCAAAATCTGCTATGCCTTCATGTTTTTTTTTTACAGCCTGAAGTGCAGACTTGTTAACATGTCATGGTAGCCCATTCACGTCCTCACCTGTCCTCACGTCTGAATTCCCCGCTGTTTTTCAGTAACTCTCTATATCTTGCATCATTTCCTATAGGGCCCCAGTCACGCGGTGCTATTCCTTGCCTCTGTGCCTTTACAACAGGTTATTCTTTCTAATATGAACTTGCTTTACCATTTTCACCATTTCTAAATGATGCTTCTGTATGATCTCTCTGATAATTAATACCACCCATCAGGGCAAACTATATGGCCCTAAGAGATTGCTAATATTATTGCATTCCTGTTTACTTTGATAGTTAAATCCAACACAACTTTTCTGTGCAGCTAACACAACCAAGCACTATAATGATTTCTGTAAATATAGTCCCTTCATTTATTTATTCCACAAATATGCACTGAGTGCCTACTATGTGCCAACAAATTTCTAAATTCTGAGGATTTGGTAAAGAAAACAAAGACTTTATCATCACAAAGTAAATCTTCTCACAGAGAAATTAATAGCATATAAGCAAATATAAAATATAATATTAGAAAGTAATACATGCAATGGAGAAATAAAAGGCTAAGTAGGGAGATACTTTTATCTCTCCCATAAAATCTCACAATTTGATGGGGGAAATAGATTTATAAAAATTAAACTGAAAGAAATATAGTAAGCATCATTGAAAAGAAACTATGGGATGACATATAAAAACAGTTTATAAGAACATAGACTAGTTATTAGATGACAGGGTGATGGGTAAGATCCCTGGAGAAGCTGACTAGAGACAAGAGAGGATGGCACTCCAGGCTAGAGGACGACCATTAAAAAAGGGCATAGCTCGGTCACCTGGCTGGTCCTCTCTCTCTCTCTTCCCCTCAAAGTTAACAACAACAACAACAAAGGTCATAGCATGTGCACAGCAAAGGAAACAATTGACAAAACAAAAAGACCGGATGGGAGAAGGTATTTGTAAAGGATATATCCGATAATGAATTAATATTAAAACTAAAGAGCTTACAGGGGTTCCAGGGTGGCTCAGTGGGTTAAGCATTTGACTCCTGATTTCAGCTTAGGTCATGATCTCATGGTTTGTGAGTTCGAGCCCCACGTTGGGCTCACGCTGACAGTGCAAAGCCTGCTTGGGATTCTCTCTCTCCCTCTTTCTCTCTCTGTCTTTTCCCCACTCATGCTTTCTAACTCTCGAAATAAATAAACTTTTTTTTTAAAAAGAACTTCTACAACTCAACACCAAAAAACCAAATAATGCAATTAAAAATGGGCACAGAACATGAACAGACATTTCTCCAAAGAAGACATTCAAATGGCCAACAAACCCAAGAAAAAATGCTCCACGTCACTCATCATCAGGGAAATGCAATTCAAAACCACAATGAGCTATCACCTTATACCAGTCAGAATGAGTAAAACAAAAAATAAGAAAAAGCGTTGGTGAGGATGTGGAGGAAAAGGTAGCCTCCTGCATTGCTGGTGGGAATGCAAACTGGGGCAGCCACTGTGGAAGGCAGTATGAAGGTTTCTCAAAAATTAAAAATAGTTATCATATAATCCAGTAACTCCGCTATTGGTTATTTATCCAAAGAATATGAAAACATAAATTCAAAACGATACATGCACTCTTATGTTTATTGCAGAATTATTTACAGTAAACAAAACATGAAAGCAACCCATGTCCACCTATTTGTCCATCGGTGGACAAATAGATATAGAAGATATATGCATATATATATTAATATTACTTAGCCATAAGAAAGAATGAAATCTTGCTCTTTGTGACACATGAATGGATCTAGCGAGTATAATGCGAAGTGAAATAAGTCAGTCAGAGAAAGGCAAATACTAAATGATTTTGCTCATATGTGGAATTTAAGAAAGAAAACAAAATAAAAAAAGGGACAAACCAAAAAACGGACTCTTAATTATAGCACATTGGTGGTTCCCAGAGGGGAGGTAGATGGGATAATGGGTGAAACAGATGTACGGGATTAAGAGTACACTGTGATGCGCACTGAGTAATGTACAGAATTGTTAAATCACTTTATTCTAGCCTGAAACTAATATAAGACTGTACGCTACTTTTACTGGAATTTAAAAAAATAGGCAAACAAAAGGGGGAAGAAGGTATAGCACTGTCTCCTAGTATAGAATGCAGGACTCTATTCACAACTGTATTAAGAGAACATCATTAATGAGACAAATAAAGCACCTTTGCAAATGTACAATGTGAATATTTTGTGGCACGGTATGGCTTAATTTTCATCATAGTTTTGTAACCAGCCCTAAAATGAACATCTCAGTTTCTTGTATTTGAAAAATTGCTGCTCTTTTTTTCTCTCTATAAAGCCTCACTTCAAACTGAAGGATATTGATCCTATTTCATTTTTACATGCCACAATCTCGCTCAGGAACTTCACTTGGGATTTTCTAGTGCCGTAAGAATTTAACTGAATGTCCATTGCTCTTTGAATGTGCACTACTTACTAAATTTATCTATATAAGTGGTACATCTCCATCTTTACATCTTTGAAGCTGGATTGAATATCGTTTTCACTTAGAATGCGTAAAATGCACAGTGTTTATTTTTCACTCCAACCTTATGTATCATTATTCAAATTTAACTACTGAGGAAAGAGGCTTAGAAAAAAGAATCACAGTCATGATTATAAGAATAATAGTTTCTGTTTATCGAATAGTGTGCATTATCCACTCTTCTATGTACTTTATAAATACTATCTCATTAAATGCTTACCACAATCATATTAGCCAAACATTATTATACCTATTTTATAGATAAGGATACTGAACATGTAACTTGTCCAGGAGACACAGAGCTAGCAAACAGTGATGTGCAGAGTCAAACCTAAGGCTATAATGGTTCCAAGGGCCTTTCCTCTTTCAGTACAACATGGCACCTTCCTGATGCTGGGGAGAAGAAAAAGATAAGGAACAGGATTGCGTCTGTCTTCATACTATTGCCAGTTTCTGCATCCTTAATAAATAATAACATTAAATCTTCAAAGTCATCAGTAGAATGTGTGGAGAGCTAACTGGCCCACACTGTCATGACCCAATCTCACAGATTTACCATTTTCTTGTAATCTTGTTCTGAGTTTTACTATCATGACCTATTGTCTAGGAAACTCTCTCTGACATTCTCTCTCTCTCTCTCGCTTTCTCTCAGTTTTTTCTTACCTCTAGCCCTAAATCTTTTGATTCAGAGGGCATACATCTGAGAGATTAAACAATAAAATCAAAATTTATTTGAGGATACAGGATGACAAAAGACCAATAATGACATAGAGAGCTTTATTCAACTTATATGCTACCCATGGACAACTTTTAGCCTAGTTTCCATCTGTCCTCCACATGATATATAATTACTTTACCTGCGAAAAAGGCTAAGGGGTTCTCTCTTAGATGAAGTCCAGGAAAAAAAAAAGGGAGGGTGAATAATCTATTTATCTACACACACAACCAAAAATATAGCCAGTGGAGTAGCTTGTATTCAGTATAATTTTAACCAAACATGATTTTATCCTTCTATAATTTTCTTTTTTTCCCCTCAATCCATTTTGTTATATTCATCTATATCTTTTTTTTAATAGGAAATCTATTATCAAATTGGTTTCCATACAACATCCAGTGCTCATCTCACCAGGTGCCCTCCTCAATGCCCATCACCCACTTTCCCCTCCTCCCCATCCCCCATTGACCCTCAGTTTATTCTCAGTATTTAAGAGTCTCTTATGGTTTGCCTCCTTCCCTCGCTGTAACTTTTTTTTTCTCCCTTCTCCTCCCCCCTGGTCTTCTGTTGAGTTTCTCAGGATCCACGTAAGAGTGAAAACATATGGTATCTGTCTTTCTCTGCCTGACTTACTTCACTTAGCATAACACTCTCCAGTTCCATCCACATTACTATAAAAGGCTATATTTCATTCTTTCTCATTGCCAAGTAGTATTCCATTGAATATATAAACCACATCTTCTTTATCCATTCGTCAGCTGATGGACATTTAGGCTCTTTCCATCATTTGGCGATTGGTGAAAGGGCTGCTATAAACATTGGGGTCCAAGTGCCCCTATGCATCAGCACTCCCGTACCCCTTGGGTAAATTCTTAGCAGGGCTATTGCTGGGTCATAGGGTAGATCTATTTTTAATTTTTTGAGGAAGCTCCACACTGTTTTCCAGAGCGGCTGCACCAATTTGCATTCCCACCAACAGTGCAAGATGGTTCCCGTTTCTCCACATCCTCGCCAGCATCTATAGTCTCCTGATTTGTTCATTTTAGCCACTCTGATCGGCATATGGTGGTATCTCAGTGTGGTTTTGATTTGTATTTCCCTGATAAGGAGTAACGTTGAGCATCTTTTCATGTGCCTGTTGACCATCTGGATGTCTTCTTCAGAAAAATGGCTATTCATGTCTTCTTCCCATTTATTCACTGGATTATTTGTTTTTTGGGTGTGGAGTCTTGTGAGTTCTTTATAGATTTTGGATACTAGCTCTTTGTCTGATATGTCATTTGCAAATATCTTTTCCCATTCCATCGGATGCCTTGTAGTTGTGTTGATTGTTTCCTTTGTAGTGCAGAAGTTTTTTATTTTGATGAGGTCCCAATAGTTCATTTTTGCTTTTAATTCCTTTGCCTTTGGAGATGTGTCAAGTAAGAAATTGCTGCGGCTGAGGTCAGAGAGGTTTTTTCCTGCTTTCTCCTCTAGAGTTTTGATCGTTTCTTGTCTCACATTCAGGTCCTTCATTCATTTTGAGTTTATTTTTGTGAATGGTGTAAGAAAGTGGTGTAGTTTCATTCTTCTGCATGTTGCTGTCCAGTTCTGCCAGCACCATTTGTTAAAGAGACTGCCCTTTTTCCATTGGATATTCTTTCCTGCTTTTTCAAAGCAGTTGGCCAAACATTCATCTATATCTTATCAGATTTAAATTCAATAAATGTTAATCTACCATTTATCTTGTATCCTTTATTCTATACTTTGTAAGAAAACTATCCTAGATTATAAGATAACTGCAATATTCATTAAAGCAACCAGTATTTTTTAAGTCTTCTTAAGAGTATATAATAAATGCTTGAATAAGGGAAACGATGAATGGATAAATAAAGGCAAGAATGCATTGATAACAGCTTGGCAGTCTGGAGTGGGGAGGAAGCCATTGCTGCTGAACTGAAACTCATTCCTGACACGTATGCATGCCATCCAACCACCTGGGTCACTGCTCTGTGCCAGGAGCCAGCCACAGGTGGTGCAGGCTTTCCGTGTAATCTTTCTAAATGCTTTCTCATCTGCCATCGCCTGAGCTTACTCCTGGTGTGAGCGGCCTCACCCTCTGACCATGATGATTTGCTTCCAGACATGCTGCTTTCCTACTTGCCAAGGAGACCAACATTAGTATACTTGCATAAAATGAATAATCAGCACTTTGAGGAGCCATTTTTTGCTCCTAAAATGAGTTTATTACGGGTTTATTTTTCATTGCCTATCAAACAGATGTTGCCTGCTCTCAGAGGAATTGTCAGCGCTTCCCAGTCACTCTTGCTGGGTGGATTGCCAGATGTTTAGGCACTCTGCAGAGCTGCTCATGAATGCCGGGGAGGTGAGTGGATCTTCCTCAGCAACAGGAAAGGAAATCAAAGAGTTGCTGAGCATGGTGGGACACGGGGTGGCTGTTGCTTCAAAATGGAAAAATGCAAACAAGTATAGAACAGATGCAGACAAGTTCCAACTGCTGTGGAAGCAGCTTGGTGCAGTAGAAAGAGCATCAGATTTGGAAACAGACCGACCTGGGTTGAAATCCCAAATGTGCCACTTCCAGTCTCTGTGAGTTGAACTCTGTTACTTCTTTATAGATTTTTAACACCCAAATCATGGACTAAGAATGTATGGGCTAAGTATCTGCCTGGTATATATAATAGATGTTCAATTAAATATTAGCTGATCCAGTATTTTCTTATCCAATGTTAATCTAAATGATTAGACCAAGCCATTTTTAATCACCAGTAAAATATATCCCAGACATATCTACTCTCTCTCTCTCTATTCATCTATCTACCTATCTCTCTTTCTATCAATCTATCCATCCATCCATCTACAAAATTACCTTACTATTTTTAATGGCTACAATTTACAGATCATCAAAATGAATACTAATGAAAGAACACATAAATTACTTCATTTTTTAATTTGTGTCAACATTGTCACCGTAAACATTTACACACACACACACACACACACACACATCTCAGTGCACTGGTCTGATAATTATTTTAGAAGAAATTTCTACAACAGGGTTTGCTGAGTCCAAAGTTTACACATTTACATTTATTTCATATTACCAGATTATTTTTTTTCTAAAAGAGGTATCAGTTTGAATTCTCACCAACAATTCTGAGAACTATTTTTATACAACCTAATAAACACTGGACCTTAATGAAACTTTTTACAGTCCCTTTGCATTATTTCGTTAAGTGCAAGAGTGAATTATCTCCCATATATTCATTGGTGAGCTGTCTTCTCTCCTTTGTGAATTAATTGCTACCAGTGTTGTGAGTACAGCATATTTTTCTGCTCAGTTTGATGAGAGGTGAGATAGTTCCAAAACCAAGTTGGAGAGATGACTTTACAATGGTGGCAGAGGAAGTGAGTATTCACCAAAAATTCCTATGAAACTAACATTTCTCCACTTCCCTTCCAACTGCATAGACTTAAAGAATTTCTTGTTCTGTTTTATTATTAAAAAATTACACAAACAAGAGTAGGGAAAATATATTGGTACAATTTTAAGATTAATAAAATCAACACCTACATATAAAACATTCAGATTAAAATGATTTTGTGGAAATAATGACAAGAAAAATTAAGTAAAAATATATAATTGGGGCACTTTCCAGCTTCACTGAGGTATACCTGACAAGTGAGATTGTATGTATCAAGTATACAATGTAATGATTTGATGTTGAGTGAGAACTAAACTCATTGTATTAGGCCACTAAGGTATGTGACAGCTGGAATTAATCAACTTTATCAAAAACAGAGTCAATGTGAAGCCCTGCTGAAGTAATGACTCAATGATGTAATGAGAGATAATTTTGGCTTAGCCAAAATCAGAATGATGGTGTGTATTCATATCTATATCTAATCTATATCTATATCTATCTATATACCCACATATATATATATATATATATGATTATGTGTCACAGTATCACAGTGAACCCACATTTATACACCCTATTTATAGATATTTTCATGACATTACATAATCTTTTATATCCCCTCAGATTTCCTAGTCACTAAATTATTTATAAATTTAAGAACCTTCCCTACATGCCTGCTGTAAAAGTTCAGCTATTTAAAAAATTATATATATATATATATATATATATATATATATATATGTGTATAGATATATATATGTGTGTGTATATATATATATATATATATATATATATATATATACTTTATAGACAAAACCAAGCAAAAACATGGAAATAAAACAGAAGGACTTTGAAACCACAAAGAACCAGCTTCAAATCCCAAAGCTGTTCTTATGACCTATGTGATCTCTGAGGAGATATTCAACTTTCTCAAGGTCCCCTATGACTTCTCCGTAAATGTAAGTGCTATCACCTCTCTGCGCTGTGGAGAACAGGAATGGCTCTGGAAAATCTTTCTAAGAGTTAATTGAGGTATTGGCTGTAAAGCCTAAACATAATGTCCTGAATAATGGCTGCTGTTCAACATGAGAAGGGCCCCTCCTCCTGCATACCTCATTTCACTATGGTGCCTGTTTTAATTCCACGTGATGTGGGCAATTTTGATAGAAAAATAAAGGCATATTTCTTATTATAAGAGTCAAAACATTGTATAGTAATTTCTCTGTTCTTGTTAGGAATCTGTGTATCTATTAAAGATGTTTCTTTGTTCAGACTACAAATACAGAGTTCCCAAATGTGATGATGATGATGGTGATTTTTGAGGTTGCTAATGACATCTAGTCAGGAGACTTGAATTTCAGCTCTAGCTCACACTTACCAGCTGAATGACTTAATCTGTAAAGCCTGCTTAATCTGAAAAATGGACAATAATAATTAAAGTCAAGATTGTTAGGAGCACCACATGACAGCATGTGTGGCAATGTAACTGGCACACTCAAAATACCACTTATGCAAATGTATTTCCTTTTAGGGTCCTCTTTATCTTACTACCATTTCTATGTTAAACTTCATTGTAGAGAAACATAAAACCTTCATGTTTTTTCCCCCATATAATTCCTCTTTGTTTTTAACTTATTTTCAATGGTGTATTTCCCCAGAATAGATCATTAGCTTTCCCTGGTTTGCAAATGTCGAACTATCCTCCAAACAGAATTAGTGTTCAATTTTAGGAATTTACTATTAACTTTGAAGGTTTTATTGTATATAATGCTCTTGTGCATACTGTTTTTGATTATAAGTACAATTCATGTTCACTGGAGATTAAAAGAGATTATGCAATATAACAGGTAAAAAATAAAGCCCATAATCTAGTCTCATCATCATGGTTTTACTTCCAGTATTTATTTGAGATAGAAATACATACAGATGCATACACATATGTCATACTTTCTGAAATACTATTGATATAATTCTGCATTTTATACTGTGTTATTACAAACACTATAATGTGTACACATATCGTTCTCAAGTTTAGTAGCTGTGATGGGTTACTAATGGCCTGAGTTTCCTCACTAACAGCCAGGAGCACAGTGTAAGCTATGTTCATTGGAAACTCAGAGAAATTAAGAGTGTATAGTGAGGGGGTCTGAGACTAACATATCATTTTCTCCTCCTATACCAGAAGTGTTCTGTTGGAAGTCAGCTCTTACACGATGCTTACTCCACCTAGAGACAATCTCTCTCTAACTTCTAAGTCACTGGGCCTCCTTGCAGTAGAGCCCAAGGGGGTGAGTTGACAGTCACTCTGACATCAATTCACTCTCAGATCAAGGAAAATCCGGGGCGATTGGGTGGCTCAGTAGGTAAGCGACTGACCTCGGCTCAGGTCATGATCTCCCAGTCTGTGAGTTTGAGCCCCGCATTGGGCTCTGTGCTAACACCTCAGAGTCTGGAGCCTGCTTTGGATTCTGTGTGTGTCTCTCTCTGCTCCTCCCCCACTCACACTCTGCCTCTCTCTCTCAAAAGTAAACAAATAGGGGCGCCTGGGTGGCTCAGTCAGTTAAGCCTCCGACTTCGGCTCAGGTCATGATCTCGCGGTTCGTGAGTTCAAGCCCCGCGTCGGGCTCTGTGCTGATGGCTCAGAACCTGGAGCCTGTTTCAGATTCTGTGTCTCCCTCTCTCTCTGACCCTCCCCCGTTCATGCTCTCTCTCTGTCTCAAAAACAAATAAACATTAAAAAAAAATTTAAAAAAGTAAACAAACATTAAAAAAAGATCAAGGAAAATACACCTACTGTGCCATCAATACCCTACAGGAGAAAAGAAACTTCTCCATGGTACAAAGTTTAGAAAATCCTCAAGACAAGACAGATTAAACCATTGTACTTAAGAAAATGATTAGTGTCTTTGTTTTTCTTGAAGTTCATCTAATTCTATGTGGACATTGAAGGTAAAATACGGAATACTAAAAAAAGACGAAAGGAATGGTTACATGTAAAATTACTCAGGTTTCACTTTAGTCTAGGATTTAACCTAAAAAGTAAAAGAAGTCTTCATCCTGTACAGCTCACAGCATTCTTCAGCTTATCAGTTTATGAAAACAAAAAATAATCTTGGCTACAACTTCTAATTATGCTATTAGTAATAATAATAACCAGTACACTTAATACTTATTCATCCAGTCTCATTATCAACACTTTACATGTGTTTGTTACTTGATCCTCATAGGGACTCTGTGAAGTAAAGACTGTTATCTTCAACTTTATTTTAAAGCTATGGCAACAGGTGATGTTTTACAGTCAGAATTTGAACACACGTAATCTGGTTTCAGGATCTAGGCTTGCTACTTCCTGAGAGGAACACTCTATGCATTTTCCTAGAGGAACTTCTGTGTCATTTGTCTCCTAAATACTATTCAGTCTCTTTCTAGATATGTGACTGATTCACGTAATCACCTGTTTTCCTTCATTTCCTCATCCTTTACTGCTATAGCAGTTAGTATTAAGGCAAGTAGCATAGGTAAAACACTCAGCACATCTCCCCGAACAAACAAAATATCTGATAAAGGATAATTATGATAGTATTATTTTTATGATTGTCATCGTGTATGGTAGTTTGTAAAAGACATGTCCAGTGAGTAACCACTCTGACTTCATGAGCAGGATTTTAGCACTGGTAAGTCATCTTCACCAATTATACAACTGGGAAGTAATATAAAGAATTCCTCTTTCCTGCTAAAATTGCCAGCAGTTGCAGAATGTATACATAGTAAGACCATGTTGGCTTTGGATAGAGTAACCTCTACAAAAGGAGGTCTTATCTCAGTCTGAGAAATCCTTGTGGTTTAGAGATCCAGGTCGTGTTTTAAAGAAGGCCAACATTTTGCTGGCGTTCCTATATTGGTGAAAACGAATGCCCAGAGTACAGTAAATGTGATGTAGCACGTGGCTATAGCAAAGGAAGAAGGAATAAATGATTTTGTCTCCTCCAGTTACACACAGATTTGAAAAGTTACTGAGCAGTAAAAATCACAACATTAAAGATAACACAGAATTTCTATCCTCACCAACTTCCTGCTACCACATTAAGTAAAAGTGATAACATCTGTTTTCCACGCAGGTAGCTAGTGCTTCCAATGTAGGGAAACTGGATCCCCACCAGGTGAACAATTCAGCTGCCTGGTATCTCTTTTTTAAGTGCATTTTCATTCAAATCTTGGCGATATGTAAAAATAAATTTTCTTACTTTCCATTCCCTACAAGTAAGATTTATTTCTTCTCTCTCTCCCTGTTTTTTTTTCCTTTTATTTATTTTTTTTCCAGTATCTACCTGAATTAACAAATAGGTAGTATTTTTCCCAAATCACTTTTTCATTGATTTATTTTCCTTATACACAGGAAATAAAATCTTACAGAAAACTTTCTGGTCAAGAGAAATCCATAAAATATCTATAGTATAATTATAGATTACATGTTATGTCATAAATGCATAAATCTAATTGAAAATGTACTATGAGCTTAGTGTTAATGCTCAAAACTTCATATATACAATGACACATAGTGTTCATAGGTTAATATTATCCTTCATAGAAATGAGGAATGGGGGCCCCTGGGTGACTCAGTCAGTTAAGTGTCTGACTCTTGATTTCCGCTCAGGTCAGGTCATGAGATTTAGCCCCGCATGGGGCCCTGTGCTGAGTATGGAGCCTGCTTAAGATTCTCTCCCTCCCTCTACCCCTTCCCCCACCCCACCTCTCTCAAAAAATTTAAAAAAGAAAATTAGAAAGAAAAGAGTTTTGAAGTAGCTTGCCCAAAGTGACACTGCTGATTTCTCATTGTGTTCTTTTCTTTCAACTCGTACCCTATTCAATATATTTATCAGTAGCTTCAGAAGTATTTTTCATTGTGATCATTCCTTTGGAACATAGTTTACCACATGTTTATTTTAAAGAATTCATACAATTCTTAATTTGCACACAGGGCTCTGAGAGTTTGTCACCCCATAGGACCGGGAGTTTCCCAAGTGTTTTCTTAATTCCATTTTCACTGCCCTTATTTGGATCGTCATTATTGCTGGCCTGAAGTTCTTGCAGCAGGACAGAGATGTTCTAATTTTAACGTCTGATGCAATTGGACTGCTAATTCCAGGAGGTTTGAAATTTTTTTCCAAAAGAGAGAAATGTTCTTTTGGGGAGTTTGTGTTTTAGAGAGCGAATCTGGAAAGTTGGTAGACTTGGCATCGTCTAAGAAATTACAATTATATAGTATTCCAATTGGGTTTCTCATCTCGTTCTCAATTGCTCTCCCATAAGGTATACAATGGCTAAATTAAACTCCATGAAGCATGACTCTTGGCTGTCAATGGAATAATTTGGCTGTAGGATAAATTTTAGCCACCTAAGGCTCATTGTAAAACTATTCATTATGTAAATATCTTCTAATCCTAGTCCCCTTTTCCCATTACTAAATACTGTATGTTTAGAAAATCTGACTATGTCCATATCAAAAAAAAGCTTTTACTCACATATAAGCTTTTTAAGATACTGACCACTTCATATTTTCTTCCTCTCCTCTTCCTCCTCCTTGTCTCCCTCCCCCTCCCCCTACTCCTCCTTCTTCCTTTTCATCTTCTTAATGTAGCTTATCTTCTACACTTGATTGAAAGCCTGTCACTATGGGCTATGTCTTTCCATGTCTATGATCAACATACCTATGTGAGATGAGGAGGCAGAGTAGTCAACAAAGGTTGAGTATGACTCATATATAAGCTAAGTGCTATGCTTATATCCATTTTAAGCCTCAAAAACACCTATGAAATAGTTATTATCTCCATCTTCTAGTAAGGGCATGGAGGTTCTGAGTGTTTATGTGCAACCTGGAAAGTGATCACATGTTTGTCTGAACTCATGTTCTCAACATGATGCCATAGTGCCCATCACAGTGGCATGGATATGGAAAATGCTCAAACAAGATTTCTTGAATTATAGAATGAGATTATTACACCAGTATATTGTTTATTTCCCCTTAGCAATTGCATCATGAAAGAAGTTTCAAGTGTAAAATTTGCTGAATATATGCCAAATCATAAAGTGGGGAACGAGATTATTTCCAGCACCTCATCATTGTTTATATTAATATAACTTTCTCCACCACTGGGCGAACTTGGTTTTACAAGGCAAAGGCAAGTAATAAAATCAGACTTCTGCTACAGAGAGGCTGCTTCCCTAATTGCAAATGTAAACGTTGCCAGGTGTTCAGCTCCCTTGTTCTAATAAATAAATAATTAGAAAACATGATTAATATGAAGCCTCACTGCCTAGCTGTGCAGAGTGTTCTTGGAGAGCCATGTGAGGAATTGATTTGGAGGGCAGAATGTGTGCTTAATGGTATGTGTCCGAGTGATCCTGGCAGAAAAGCCTCACATGCCTGTGCAGAGGGTGAGTGCCCCATTGGGCCCAGAACAGAATTATGGACTTGGGAGAGGCAAACACAATCCTCTTTTCTGCTAGAAGTAGGGTTTGGAAGAAGCATCACCTGAAATCACTCTGGTTTGAGAGTTAAGATGTGTCCTCAGTCGAATCAGATTTGGTACCCAAACCTGTCACTCCTGAGATCTGTGGAATTTGGCAACTTGGCTAGCTTGTCTTCTATCTCGTCAGCTTCCTAATGACTAAAATAACACCTGTGTCAACTGTAAACATTGAATGAGATTCTGAATGTGCAAATGCCTAGATCAGAAGTCCTTCCTAAGTGGTAGTCAATTAGCCCTCATTTTCTTTATTGGCATAGGGGAAATCAAATCCAGAAAATTATATATATATATATATATATATATACACACACACACACACACATATATATACACACACACACATATATATATACATATATATGTGTATATATATATATATATATATATACACATACAAAGTCTTTTTAAAAATTCCTACAATAATGAAGCTTATATAATTTTAACTCAGTAATCCACAAATCTGTTTGACTACAGACCTTAAATAATCATTTTCCTAAACACATTTTGGTAATAAATAAATGCATCAAATAATTGACTTACAAATGAATTTTACATTAGTCTTGTTTAAAATGCTGCTCTTCAGATTAAAAAAAATAACAAAGCAGACATTATTGATTCTGTCTATTGGTCTTTTTTTCTAAAAGGGTTTCTAAGTATTTTCATCATTATCATAGTCATCATCATAAACTATGTGTTCTCCAATGAATCCAGTGAATTAATGGCCATATCTGTTGTTGATAGTATTTATATCCCCAGAGACAGTGAAGAATATGTAAGCAGAGTATTTATTGAATGAATGAAACATGATTATTATCACATCACTACCTTATTGTTGGCAGTTGAATTTTTATTGATTTTATAGTGTTTTAATGATTAAACCCACATAAAGCAATTAGATATTAAATGAAGGCCCTAGGGAGTTTTTTAATTTAAGCAATAATAAAATAAATTTAGCATTTGAAATAAATCAGACCCAGATAAATGAACCAATTTGCCCAAAATTATCTGCTTCATAATAGCAGAGGGAAAATTTGGATGCAGCTTTTCTGATTTATAGCCACAGACACCTAGAAACAGTATGTCTGTGTTTGCTAAGCCAAATGCTGCAATGTTATTGGGTAGAATATTGAAACCAACAGAGGATAGTTGACAAGGAAGAAATTCATAGAACTAGAAATATAACTTACCCATGAAAACAGAAAAGATGGTTTTCCAGATGGAGAAAATGAGTTGAGACAGAAATGACACTGAGGGAGTAACTCAGTTTAAATCTGCAAACACCTAGTATGAGTAAAGATAAAAATACCTCTTTCTGTTATTCTAAAAAAAAATGACGATGAAGATGAAATTAACATAAAATAAAATGAACCATTTTAAAGTGTACAGTTCACTGACATTTAATATGTTCATAATATTGGGGTGCCTGGGTGGCTCAGTTAGTTGAGCACTGGACTCTGGATTTCAGCTCAGTTTGTGATCCCAGTGTCATGGGATCAAGCCCCACCTCAGTCTTTGCACTGAGTGTGAAGTCTGCTTAAGATTCTCTCTCTCGGGGCGCCTGGGTGGTGCAGTCGGTTAAGCGTCCGACTTCAGCCAGGTCACGATCTCGCGGTCCGTGAGTTTGAGCCCCGCGTCAGGCTCTGGGCTGATGGCTCGGAGCCTGGAGCCTGTTTCCGATTCTGTGTCTCCCTCTCTCTCTGTCCCTCCCCTGTTCATGCTCTGTCTCTCTCTGTCCCAAAAATAAATAAAAAACGTTGAAAAAAAATTTAAAAAAAAAAAAAAAAAAAAAAAAAAAGATTCTCTCTCTCTCCCCCACTCCGGCCCTCTCCCTCACTCACACACTCTGTCTCTAAAATAAATTTAATAATAATAATAATAATAATAATAATAATGTTTTCACAATATTGTGCAACACCACCACTAATTAAGTAAATTCTTCCAAAATATTTTCATCACCTCAAAAGGAAAGCCCATGCCTATTAAGTAGTCACTACCCATCCCTGCTGTGCCCGAACAACGGGCAATCTCCAGTCAGCTTTCTGCCTCTATATGGATCTGCCTGTTCTGGGTATTTCACGTAAATAGAACCATACTATAGTACCTATAGCCCTTTGTGTCTGGCTCCTTTCACTTATAATCATGTTTTGACATTCAGTCAAGTTGTAGCATGTATCAGAAATTCATTCCTTCCCTGGCTAAATATGATTCCATTCTATGTATACACCGAGGAAGGCAAATCTGAGACCAATTTTGTGACTGTAACTTTGTCTCCTATTTTAAGTAGCTTTAGGATTTGTCATATTAATGTCAAGTGATTAAGCTGTGATGCTCTTTAATTTGGCTTGGGTTGCTTCTGTTACCATCCAGTTTTTTCAGCCCTAGGTTTATACCATTGGGAGAGAAAAGAGAAAAATCTCTACTATCACAAAAGCCTTTGTGAAAGCAATCTAATCTTTCATCTCCTCCTAGAGTCTCGGAAATTAGCATAATTGTTTTGACTCTGCAGTCTCTATTGAATCTCTCTCTCTCTCTCTCTCTCTCTCTCTCTTCCTAAAGTTCAAGAAGAGGGGCAGATGCCCATGTGCACACTCCATTCAGGAGTGGCCCTCGGCCACCCCATTTCTCTGTGGCTTTTGTTGTGCTCATGTGTTCAGGAAGCCTGGCTTTACAAGGGCTCATTTGCTAGTTAATTGCATTCTCAGATCCTCGAGGAAGACTAGCACACCTGCTCTCCACTTCACTGTCTCTTTTGATCTCTTTAGAAATACCCAACTTTGATTATGTGAAAATCTTCTGTAACTGTAATACGTGCCTAGAAAGCTACTAAAACCCTCCATTGTGGCTATGCTGACCTGAAAAAGGCTATTTTAGGGGTCATGTGCAGTGACAACAAGAAAAAAAAAAAGACTTTGCGTGTAATCCAGTTCAGGAGACAGGATAATTCCCTTGATATTTGGCAGATGTTAAACAGATGTGAATCGCACAGTTAACACACTTTTAACACAATTTTTAAAACATGAGTCTTCTATTAAATTCTATTTTCTAAGCAATCATGTATTGTTGCTAGGAAATTTAAGGGAGAGAACAATAAATATGAGCTCATTTCTATATAAATACTACAGGAGAAAAACAAAACAAAACAAATGAAAACAGAAACAAAGGTATATATCATCATAAACTAATCAACATGGTCATCAGGATATTCACCACATGTAGCAAAATTTACTTTAAATATGGAACTACCATCTATTGGTTGAGTTCTCACAGCTTTTACATGAAGTTCTTTAGTGACAGTTACTATTTCCACTTTGTGGAGTAACTGTTCATGCCCGTATTCTGTCACATTTCACTCCTCTCCACATGCCTGCTAGACAAGTATTCCTCCTAGGACACATCTTGTATCTCCCTTTATTTTATTAAAAAAAAAAAAAATCCCATGCCCCCAACCCAACATCACAAAACTTGGAAAAAAAAGTAGAATCTCAGTGCACTTACCAAGGAGTACATATACATTTATTCATTCATTTATTAATCTGTCAAGACATCTTGAATATCTATGATGCAGGAGTACTATATAGTAAATAGTAAAAATGGGGGTTTGGAAACATTAAATAAAAAGTTACCAAGACTTGTCATAGCCTTTATATAACCATGACTTAAATTCCTTATTGTTTATTCATACCCAGTTATGGAAACACTGTTTTCACATAGAAATGTATATCGTTTTCCATTTATCCTGTGGGTGGTTAACAACTAGATCAGGTAGAGTGGCATTTCTGTGAGAAATGCAAGAATCCCATGAAAAGTACCTTTTTTTAAATTTTTTTTTCTCATGAGGTGAATCATATATGTGTTAACTTAGGAAAAGTAAATGTTTTATGTGTACCATCTGGAGCATACCTACAAAATGATATACTTGTATAATGCCTGTGTTTTCCCTTCCTTTGAAAGAGAAGGGTCAACGTATTTATAAGTCATAACATCCATGCATTAGAAGGGAAATTGGAAGTCAATGACTCTAATTCCTCTCTGATATTTGAATCTTTTCCATACTTATATTTGAATACTCAATTGCCAATCCACTGACTTGTGATTCAGTGTGTTACAGTTTGCATCAGCTTCTCTGAGAAACTCTGGTTCTTTGCTGCCAATTCTAGCTCTTACAACAAGGCTCTAAAGACAACAGAGATATTTCATACGACTTTGCGCCATTGCTCTAAGATTATATTTCTACCCCAACTCAATTTTGCTAAATTTCATTCAAGTTTATTTGGTTTTGGTTTTGATTTTGTTTATTTTTTGTTTGTTTAAATAGAAAATATTTTTTGTTTGTTTTTTTGGGTGTTTTTGGCTGGCCATGAGATGTTTCTTCCTAGCAACAGAGATCTTACTTTATTCAAGATTCTCTATACTTTATTGAAATGATTTAACTTTCGATGGGAACTTCCATTTCCAATTTCAGATTAACCAGATTTCTTATATGGGGACTCTCCAAAGCCATTAGAGTAATAGTTGTTATTTCTATATAATTAAATATTATTTCCAACACAGAGGTAATCATCTTATTTCTCTTTTGGAACATGGATCTCTCTTGTTCTTCCAGAGTGTTTAATTATGCCATCTATTTCAAAATTAGTCAACCATTGGGAAGGGATCTGGTTTCGTTTGTGTTTACTTGTGTGTCTGTTTGCTTTTGCCAGTTACATTTTTACAATTTATTATTATTTTTTTAATTATTTTGGGAGAGAGGGAGAAAATACCTGAGCAGGGAAGGGGCAGGGGAGATCTGAAGCAGGCCGTGTGCTGACAGTAGACAGACTGCTGCAGGGCTTGAACTCACAGACCATGAGATCATGACCTGGGTCAAAGCCTGACACTTAAGTGACTGAGCCACCCAGGCACCCATGCCAGTTACATTTTTAACATGGCTTCTTGCTTCTGGTAACCAGAGATCATTTATATCTCTTACAAGTGGAAAGAAAGATTTTATTCAAATACTGTTCTTCTATACAGCCATCAAGTGAAAATGCAAGTCTTCCATTTTTCATTCAAAGAGAAACTCGTAAGATTGTCAAATATGTCATATGGGATAAATAAAAGAAAGAAGACTGGCGGCCTTAGAGACACTGTCAAGAGGGTATAAACCACAAAAACACAATAAATCTTGGTCATTTTTGAGAGGATTATTTCTTTGATTTGCTTAAAGGTAATCTGACTCCTCCCCCTATTTAAACACTATGTACCAGAAGTTTAAAATTTATTTAATATGGCTATGTGGTTATATTTACCCCATATATAGCTGAGAGAGTTTGAGACTGGGATTCATGAGGCCTGAGTGTTATGTCCGCTTCACAGTAACTGCCTGAACTTGGTCAGGTTTGTCCTCAATTTCTTTATAAAGACAGGTAATGTGTACATGGATTTTCTTTGAGCTCTTCTGTTTAACTTTGTACACCCTTATGATTTCCCAGAATTATTTCAAGACTTATGTGAGATTAAGATAAATAAAAAACAGCTTTGCAAAAATGGAATTTTATCTGTTAAAACTAGAAGTTTCTTTCAGACATACTAACTCAAACGTTTTCAGATTTCCTTCCATTGTGTGCAAGGGACTAGATCCTATTGCCATCTAAGGGAAAAACAAAAAGCAAAAACAAACAAACAAACAAACAAACAAAAACAGGGCTTTTTTCCTCCAATTAATAAGCTTAAAAATTACTCAAAAGTTCTTGTGAAAGTGGCTACTAGATTTATATTTGGAATCTTATAAAAGGCTATAACTATTTGCTTTTTCTACCCTCATCTCTTCATTTTTTCCTCAAATAATGGAACATCCTCAAACCTGGCTGTTGGAAGAATGGTGTCTATTCAGTGTGATCCCTGGACTGTCAATTGCTTTAAAGCCTGGATCTGTTTGAATAAAGGGGCTTAACTTTGCAAACGGTATAATGTCAAAATTTGAAACGTGTATTCAGATATGAACTCTCCATAGAAGTAGAATGAGAAAATCATTGTATCCTGGTTGCATTTTGGCTACTACTGCCAGTGACTATTTATATAATAAGTGTATATTATATAATAAGTACATTATGTATATTATGTGTTATACATTATATATAATATAATTATATATAATCTTATATATAAGTATATACTATAAAAATATATATTAGTTACATCATATATATCAAATATAATATATAATTATATGTTATATTACATATAATATAAAATACAATTATATATTTGTGCCATAAATTATATTATATATTACATTAAATATAATAATGTAATTTATATAATGCATAACATTATTATATATTATTTATATTATAAATATATATAATCATAAACAAAGATAGAGATCTCAAAGAAAACCTCTGTATCTCTTATCCTGTTTCTTATTTTGCTTCCTATATGCAGAAAGAATATGCTTCCCTATTCCTTTGAAGCTTTTTGAGGTCCTTTGAGGCTGTTATGTTATTTCTTATTTAAAAAAATTTTTTTTGACATTTATTTTTTGAGAGACAAAAAGAGACAGATTGTGAGCAGGGGAGGGGCAGAGAGACAGAAGGAGACACAGAATCCAAAGCAGGCTCCAGGCTCTGAGCTGTCAGCACAGAGCCCGAAGTGTGGCTTGAACTCACACACTGTGAGATCATGACCTGAGCTGAAGTCAGACGCCGGTCTAACTGACGGAGCCACCCAGGTGTCCCTGAGGTCTGATATTAAATGAATGAAAAGACATAAAATGGCAGGGAATTTATCCTGGATGTCATCAGGCTGATCCAACAATAAAGCACTTCACTGAAATGCGATGAATGACAAACACACTTTATGTGTTTGTCAAAACACTGAGAAGTGTGAATTTTACTATTCGTAAATGAGAGCTCAATAATCTATCATTAAACAAAATGTTTAAGAGCAAAGAGAAGAGGCAGAAGGTGAGGGGCACCAAGTGTCTGCATGTGAGAACACGGTCTGTTTAATATTGTTTGCGTGGTGCCCAATTCTGTTCCTGCTTGAACTCGTCCTGGACCACAGATGACTCTTGGAATTAGTAAGGCAAGCAGCTTTGCTCTCATGTAACCTGACAACTTCAGGTAAAACCACAGTGTTCTTTGGTTTGGTGCTGGAGTTTTGAACAAATGTAGGCTCTCAGTCAGCACTTAGGGCTTCTCACTAACTTGGAAACACAGGACATTGAACAACATGTGACAGCCCTGAGCTAAAAGGAGGACAGGTTTCGAATAAACATGTATAACTTCCATTATCAGGAGGACATTTGGAAGATCATGCTGCTCCTTCTCATTGCTCCCCTAAGAGTTTCAAGGGAAGGTGGTCCCCAACAGCCCACAGGGCTACCCACCTCCATCACGACCCTTCAAATTGACTTTTCTTTCCTCTTCACCTCATGCTTTCCAGTTTCCCACTCAGTCTCCAACAGTTTCCCCAAATCAACTATCTTTATGCGAGGCTTGACTCCAGTTCTTCCTAAGGGGTAGCCCAGTCTATAGCAGAGGGGAAGCAATATTAACATGCAGTGAGAACTAATTATGTCTTCATATTCTTTTTGAAATTTATATACATTATTTAATCAATTCCCACATTATTATGAACTAAGATATTATTCCCACTTATTTTAGCAGCTGAAATTTAAGGACAGTATTATTTCTCAAAGACCACATTATTAAGTGATGGATACTTCTGACTTTAAACTCAGTATTTTCTTGCAAAACCAAATTACTTCAGATGAAGAGATCTTCTCAGGCCATACTCTTAATCTGGCAATTATCTGTCTTTCTTAAAAAAGTTTTTAAAGTGTATTTGTAGTAGGTATTGATTTGAAAAAGTAGACTAAATTAATTGTTTCATTCACCCAAAACACAAACATGCACAACTGTCCCATGATTTCTCATTATCAGTGGGAGTACTTCTTATGTTTTTGCTCCCAACAACTCCTGGAGAAAACTTGTCTCAATACCTTGGTATCCTTTGTAAGATTCCTACTTTAGGCTTAGCACTGAGCAAGATTATTAATATATATCAGCATATAGGCCATCCTATTTTAAAAATATTAAAAATCCCATTTAATGTATAAGGTATTCCAAGCCTGAGACAAGTGATTTAATAAGTTGAGAGTGAGGAAGCAATGCCAAGTCTAACTGGCCCAAATTCTGTGCTATTTCTAAGCTCTGAAAATTTACATAATTTGAAGCACCTATGATACCATTTGAAGCCAACTATTAAGAAAGCTCTCCCCAATGTTAATTTTATAATGTTTAGAAGATGAAAATTCTGTAATATTACAAAAGATAGGAACTTACAGTAACAAGTTAATGTTCCCAATTGTTGGTATCTAAAATAAATTTAGCTCACTATATTTATTTCAAATTATCTTATTTCTTGTTTGCTCATTAACATTCCAAAATGAAACTAATTGTGTTGCAAATAAAAATCTTACCATAGCCAAAAATATCCCTTCTTAAGTCCCATAAAGAGAATAATGAGAGCTGGGATTTCTCTTTCCTTACTCAATAAGTGGGTCACTTAACAATCTCCTCAATCTTCTACAGTATTATAGAGATTTCAAAAACTTTCCCATAATAATTTGAGTTTCATGACCATCTAATATTGTAGGCAATGCAAAGATTATTATTTCCATTTTACAGATGAAAAAATAGATACTCATATAAGCTAGGGGATTTGTCAAAGAATATAAATACATTCAGACTGGGGTGCCTGGGTGGCTCAGTTGGTTAAGTGTCCGACTCTTCATTTTGGCTCAGGTCATGATCTCATGACTCGTGGGTTGTAGCCCTGCATTGGGCTCTGCGCTGACAGTGCAAAGCCTGCTTTGTTTTCTCTCTCTCTGCCCCTCCCAAGCTCTCCCCCTCCCTCTCTCTCAAAATACATAAATAAACTTAAAAAAATACATTCATACCTTGACATTTTATTCAGTTTATTCTAAATCACAGTGGTATAAATTACTTCCATATATTGAAAATGAGGGAGTTGGTCACTTAGGATAATACAATAGTTAGGTTGTTGGCCTAACTGTGGCTGGTGGTTAGGTATCTATGACTACTATTTCTTCTGCAAGGCAATTTCACTGGCAAGCACTGATAAATCCTTAGCAATACAGTCAGAACTCTGGATGATAGAGGGAATTAAAAAATGCAGATGTATGGGATCCTAAAGGAAATGACTTAATGTGTGGAATTCATAAGTGTCTAATGAACAAAGAATCACTGACACCCAAAATCAGATAGGCAGGTGTGCCATGGCTATATGAAGATACATTGTAGTATCGAAGAAAAGGGGGAATATTCCAACTTTCTATTAAAAGAAAATACAGAGATATGCACCCCTATGTTTATTGCAGCATAATTTACAATAATCAAAATATGGAAGTAGCCCAGGTGTCCACCCATAAATGAAAGGATAGAAAAGATGTGGTATACATATACAATGAAATATTATTCAACCATAAAAAACATTATTCATTCATAAAAAAATAATGAAATCTTGCCATTTGCAATGACATTAATGGATCCAGAGACTGCGATGTTTAAAAAAAAAGAGCATAATGCTGAGTGAAATCAGCCAGAGAAAGAAAAATACCATATGATTTCATTCATATATTGAATTTAAGAAACAAAGCAAATGCACAATGCAAAAAAAGAGACAAAAAAGCGGACTCTTAAGAGAACAAACTGACAGTTGCCAGAGGGGAGGTTGTTGGTGGGATGGGAGAAATAGATGAGGGGACTAAGAGTATACATCTCATGATGAGCACTGACTAATGTGTAGAATTGCTGAATCACTATATTGCACACCTGAAACTAACATAACACAGTATATTGATTATACTTCAACAGAAAGAGAAAGAAAGAGAAAGAGAGAAAGAGAAAAGGAAGGAAGAAAGAAAGAAAGAAAGAAAGAAAGAAAAAGAAACAGTAAAGAAAGAGAATACCAGAATACCAGAATCCTGGCTGGCCAGGAAGACTGATTTCAATTCCGGTAACATCCTAACCATGATCATCATCATCAATAATTGAATATTCATTTTGAAGTAGGTAAATAAGTAAGACATCACGTACATCAGACCCCTTACACACCTACAGCCACTTATACTTTCCCAGCTCTCACCATTTTCCATAACATAGACGCGTTGAGGTAGATAACTATGTGTTACTTCATCACATAACAGTTCAGACAACATAAATTAATAATGATTATGGAATATTTTCAAGTTTATTTATTTTCTAAGAGGCAAATCAGGTCTCAAGGCTGTTCTGAACTAATGGATCATGGTACCTCTTTACACAGGAAACTGAAGAACTCAACTATAAACACAAGCACTGCACCCTAATCTTGCAGGTTAGGGCTAATGTAGTTTGGGTAAATGGTGAGTTATGTTATTAATTATGCAGTTGTAGTATCCTGTCTTATGTGGGAATATCAGATATCACACCCAGGACACTGATTTCAATTCCAGACTCATTTCATCCAGTTTCAACTGTAACCACCATGCAAAATATAGAAAAAATAATAACAAAATATCTCTGTACTTGTCAGGATTTTCTTAGAATAGACGTATGGCAGAAGTTCTGGATTAGAGAACAATATCTACAGTCTGATAAACCTGGGCAAGGCAATTGCTGGTTTTCTAAATATACCATGTTTTCAAGTAAACTAAAACAATTGCTTTGGTTATCCACACAATTTCAAATGAGTAGGCAAAACGAGAAATTAGAGCCTGGGCTATTTAGCCTCCTTTATATAATATATTCATTAAGATTTTAAGTGCCCATGATAGATTTCTTTGTTAGCTTTTTTCATTTTCCTTTTTTTATGGTCATTCTTCATCCAATTTTCAATCTGTGTGACAGTATTGCAGCTAAGGTAATTTGAATTAAATTTTCATGCAGGATCTTTTTGTATGTGTGTTTGTGAATTGCCATCAACTTGTTTTATTATAATCAAGAAATTTTCCATCCACTCAATGCTTTTATCCGCTAATTTACTGAGTTTATCAAAAAAAGCAATCAAGTTTGTCTGGTATAACGTGTTCTTTATAAATTTAGCATGGCCCCAGAGAATGTAATCTACTATTTATTAACAAACCAAGCAACAGAAGTACAAGGCTTGGTTTTTGGTTTTGGTTTTGGTTTTGTTTTGTTTTTGGATTTGGTTTTTGGTTTTTGAAACCACATTCCTCCAGGGGACTGTTGCAGAAACTGATTCCTGGTTTGAAAGAATTCATGGTCTGTCCTTTGTAAAGTGGTAGGGCCCATAAGGCAAGGAGTGAGTTTATTGAAATGCATATAGCAATCTGAATTTTTGAAATGGGATTGATTTACAAGGGAATAGACCCCTGATGTGAAGTCAAGGGCCCTAAAGTATCATAGACAGGGCATCTCAAATGTTGTAATGTGGTCAGAGCTGAGGTTCACAGTCTTAATTGGAACTCTAGAACCCAGAAAGGGCGCCTGCCATCTACCAGACGTTTTGACTATAAACTTTTTAATTGGCTTCATCATATGTATTTATTTTTCCTATTTAGCTAATTATATCTTTAAAATATCTCATTTGGGGGCACCTGAAAATAGGTCAGTCAGTTAAGCTTCCAACTCTTGATTTCAGCTTAGGTCTTGATATCATCATTTGTGAGATTGAGCCCTGCTTGGGATTCTCTCTCTCTCCCTCCCTCTCTCTCTTTCTCTCTGCCCCTCCCCTGCTCACTCTCTCTCTCTCTCTCTCTCTCTCTCTCTCTCTCTCTGTGTGTGTGTCTCTGTGTCTCTCTCAAAATAAATAAATAAGCTTTAAAAAATAAAAATAAATAAAACATCTCTGGAGCACCTGAGTGGCTCAGTCGGTTAAGCATCTGACTCTTGACTTTGGTTCAGGTCATGATCTCATGGTTCATGAGTCTGAGCCCTGCATTGAGCTCAGCACTGACAGCACAGAGCCTCCTTGGGATTCTCTGTTTCCCTCTCTCTCTGCCCTCCCCTGCATATTCTCTCTCTCTCTTTCAAAAATAAAGAAATAAACATTTTTAAAGGTCTCATTTTGTTAAATAAGTTTTGAAAACTGCCTTTTTTTCCTCTTTGTATTAGAATAAGAAAAGACTTAATTACATAAATGCAAATAAATAAAATATTTTGAAAACTACTGATTAATCAAGATAAATTTCTCTAAATTTAACCAGTATACCGATTCTTTGAAATATAAGACTGGATTACAAAAATAAAACAACAAAAAAAAAAGATTCAAGTAAGAACTCATTTTAAATGTAAATATCAGATGAGGTAAAAATAAAGGTATGGAGAAAGATACATCAGGTGTGCCTTAATAAAACAGTGGCTGGTGTGGCTATAAGAGTTCCACTTACATAGATTTTGATTTAGCAAGTTAACAAATGGTAATCTTTCAATATCTCTTGAGGTGAACTCGATAAAGATGATCTTAAAACTACATTTTCGGGGCGCCTGGGTGGCGCAGTCGGTTAAGCGTCCGACTTCAGCCAGGTCACGATCTCGCAGTCCGTGAGTTCGAGCCCCGCGTCAGGCTCTGGGCTGATGGCTGGGAGCCTGGAGCCCGTTTCCGATTCTGTGTCTCCCTCTCTCTCTGCCCCTCCCCCGTTCATGCTCTGTCTCTCTCTGTCCCAAAAAAAAAAAAAAAAAAAAAAAAGTTGAAAAAAAAAAACCCTACATTTTCAAGGAAAAAAACGACAACAAAAAACTAGTTTTAAAGTACTATTACAATGAAATGAAATGTTAATATTGACCATTTAGTTTTAATTTTAGTGTGACCAATTCTAAATAACATCTGTTGTGTGCACTCACTGTGTACATATATATCCTGGCTTATGTTAATATATCACACACACACACACACACACACACACACACACACACACACTGACCATATATCTTCCTTTCTCCTGTGGTAATGTAATTGCCAACATTTGTAAAGAGTCCAAGGGACAAGGGGCGCCTGGGTGGCACAGTCGGTTAAGCGCCCAACTTGAGCCAGGTCACAATCTCGCGGTCTGTGAGTTCGAGCCCCGCGTCAGGCTCTGGGCTGATGGCTCAGAGCCTGGAGCCTGTTTCCGATTCTGTGTCTCCCTCTCTCTTTGCCCCTCCCCCGTTCATGTTCTGTCTCTCTCTGTCCCAAAAATAAATAAAAAACGTTGAAAAAAAAAATTAAAAAAAAAAAAAAAAAAAAGAGTCCAAGGGACCATGCCTAGCAGTGATGCACAACATTTCCACTATTATTGTTTTTAGTCAGAACCCAGTCATACAGTCCTGACCTAATTTCAATAAAGAATGGGATATGTAATCTTCCTATGAGCCTGGGGAAACAATTGGTGAGTAATTCTTCCCATTGTCCAGCAATGTCCTGAAATAAAATAGATCTATAAATCCCTGAAAGATATAATTCCCACTCTGAGTATGAAGGAAAACATAGAAGAGTTACAGAAACACAGAATATTGTCTTTACAACATCATTTAGACATAATTTACTCAGCTGTCAACATTTTAAGAATGAATATAGAAAAATACTGAAATTTAAGATACAAATTTAACTTTTTCAAGTTGCCTACTTTGAAAGAGTGTGTAATTAAATATCTTAGAGGACTTGCATACCTTTTTTTGTTTTTGTTTATTTTTTAGTTCTGCTATATGAATTGATTACTTTTCCATACATGGGGTCCACCATGGTAACAGTGGTTTTCAGATGAAAGAGGTACAACACACACATCATCACTAAGGAGGAGGACTTAAGGAATTTCAAAGGCAAGAGAGGAGGTCAAAGCAAACAAACAAAGAAACAAACAACACTACAAAAATCTGAAACCTCCAGCACCCTTAGTTACATCAAAGATTAAATATAACACAAACCTGGGGCACTGGGGGTGGTTCAGTTGGTTAAGCATCTGACTTTGACTCAGGTCATGATCTTGCAGTTTGTGGGTTTGAGCCCTGTTTTGGGCTCTGTGCTGACAGCTCAGAGCCTGGAGCTTGCTTCAGATTCTGTGTCTCCCTCTCTTTCTGCCCCTCGCCTGCTCACAATCTGTCTCTCTATCTCTCTCAAAAATAAATAAACATTATAAATAAGTAAATAAATACAGTGCCAACCTCACTGAATGGGCAAACAAACCAACAAAAACAATGTGTGAAAAATAAAGTCATCATCAGAAGCAGATCCAGATGTGATTCTTCACAAGAGGCAGGGGGGAAGAACAGGGGTACTGTAACAAGTCTCCTGTACTAAATGTGAGGCAGTAGTCATATTTAAAGGTGGGCTTAGGTTAGTTAGAACTATATATTGTAAACTGTAACACCATTTGTCGAAGAAACTATTTCCCACTGGATATTCTTTCCTGCTTTGTTGAAGATTAGTTGACCATACAGTTGTGGGTTCATTTCTGGGTTTTCTATTCTGTTCTATTGATCTATATGACTATTTTTGTGCCAGTACCATACTGTTTTGATCACTATAGCTTTGTAATATAACTTGAAGTCTGGAATTTGACTGATGAATGGATAAAGAAGACGTGATGTATATACAAAATGGAATATAACTCAGTCATAAAAAAAATGAAATCCTGCCCTATGTGGATAGAGATAGAGAATAGTATGCTAAGCAAAATAAGTCAGTCAGAGAAAGACAAATACCATAAAATTTCACTCATGCAGAACTAACGAAACAAAACACTGGGCATAGGGAACAAAAAGAGAGAGAGGGGCAAACCAAGAAACACTAACTATACAGACCAAACTGAGTAACCAGAGGGGAGGTGGGTGGGGGATGGATTAAATAGGTGATGGGGATTAAGAAGAACACTTGATAGCACTCAGTGATGCATGGAAGTATTGAATCACCGGAAACTAACGTAACACTGTATGTTAACTAACTGGAACTAAAATAAAAACATAAAAAAAAAGAAACTATTCACTGTAAACTCTATAGCAATCACTGAAAAAATAAAATAAATAAGTATAGATAATAGACCAAAAGAGAAGCTAAACTGTAATTGTATAAAATGTCCAATTAAAATGAGAGATGTCAGAAAAAGAAGGGAGAACAAATGCCTAAAATTAGAAAACAATTAGTAACATGATAGATATTAATCTAACTGTATAAAAAATAATTCAAAATACAAATCATTTTGAAAAAAATTAAAATACAGAGAATGTATGGCTGGATTACAAAAATAAAACAAAAAAAATTCAAGTAAAAACTCATTTTAAATGTAAATATTCAGATGAGCTAAAAATAAAGGTATGGAGAAATATCAGGTGTGCCTTAGTAAAACAGTGGCTGGCATGGCTATAATAATTTCAGAAAAGGAGACTTCAGAACAAAGATCATTAAAGATAAAAAGGGGCATTTCATGATAATAAGGAGGTAAAGTCTCTAAGAGGATGTGTTGAGCCAAAGTCTTCTCAATCTTACATGGAACAATCACTGAGGTAAAGCAACTTCTGTGGCACAAATCACATCTGAACAAACTCAAAGTAATAGAAGTCATTCAAAGTATGTTCTCAGACCACAAAAGAATTAAACAAGAACTATATAAAGGAAAGATAGATGAAAAATCCCTCAAATAGTTGGAAATTTAACACACTTCTAAATAACCTGTGAGTCAGAGAAAAGCCCCAAGACAAATTGAAAACTATTTTGAACTGAATAAAAATGAAAATAGAGCTTCAGCTTTTCAAAATGTGTAAGATGTAGTAAAAGTGATGTTTAGAGGGAAATATAGAGCATTAGATTACCTTATTAAAACAGAATAAAGTGGGGAGGGGCACTGGGTAGTCAGTTAAACATCTGGCTCTTGATTTCAGCTCAGGTTAGGATCTTGTTTGTGAGATTGAGCCCTGCATTAGCTTTGTACTGACAGGGTAGGAACCTGCTAGAGATTCTCTGTCTTTCTCTTTCTCTCTCTCAAAATACATAAATACAAATTTTAAAATTTATTTAAAAAAAAGAAAGAATAGAATAAAGCGACTCCTGGGTGGCTCAGTCGGTTGACCATCTGACTCTTGATTTTGGCTCAGGTCATGATCTCACAGTTTGTGGAACGGAGCCCCGTGTCGGGCTCCGCACAGACAGCACAGAGGCTGCTTGGGATTCTCTCTATCCCTCTCTATCTACCCCTCCCCTACCTACTCATGCTATAAAGCAAGCAGAAGATAAGAAATCCAAATGAGAGCAGAAATCTATGAAACTGAAAATAACGAAACAGTAGAGAAAATCAATACAACCAAGAGCTGAAGGATCTTTGAAAAGTTCACTAGAATTGGTAAATCTTTACCCAAGCTATCAATAAAAAAAGACAGAAGACACAAATTACTCATTTTAGAAATGAAAGAGGGGTCATAACTACTTATTCCTTAGAAATGAAAAGAATTTTTAAAAAAGAATACTATGAGCAACTCTGTGTTCAGAAATTTTATACTTTAGATTAAATGGGTACATTCCTTGACCCAATCTACCAAAACTCAAATAATGGAGATTTACATAAACAATGGAGAGATACTCCATGTTCATGCATTGGGAGACTTGGTACTGTTAAGATGTCAATTCTTCCCCAGTTCATCTAAAGATTCAATAAAATGTCAATTACAGTGGTACCACAAGTTATTTTGTAGACATTAACAAAATGATTCTAAAATTTATATGAAATGATAAAACCCTACAACAGACAAAAAATACTGAAAAAGAAAAGCTGGAGGACTCATTACACAATCCAAGACTTATTATAAACATAATAATCAAAATAATCAAAGTAATCAAAGCAGTATGGTATTGGTGAAAGAAAAAAACACATTAACAGAATAGGAAGCCCACAAATAAACCAAAACAAATATAATAAACTAATTTCTTTTAATCAACTGAGTTTTGACAAAAGCATGTTCCCTCCATCCTCACTTCCTTCCTTTCCTTCTCTTTTTAATTTTCATTCAATAAAAGTTTTATTTAATTTTCCCTACTATTATTCCTGCTTCTGTTCCTATTACTATTACTGTTGATACTACTTCTACTATACTATTTTTAATTTATATATACGGAAGTCTAAATTGGATACAATTATGACTTTGACATTTCTTAATAAGGGAAATTTATATTTTATAAATTAAAAATTATTTAATATTTATTCATTTTCAGCATGGAGAGATCATGAAAAATTAAAAGTATCATTTTTGCATATTTATATTCAAAACAATCAATTACAGGTAACAGAAAACTGGTTGTAATTCTCTACCTATTAAACTACTGTTTTTGAAGACAGAGGATCATTGTATTTAAGCTTAAATACTTAGAGATTATCACAATACCTAGTGAATAGTTTGGCTGACTAAATGGTAAATAAAAAATCAGTTAAATAACAAAAGATTTTTAGAATTAATTTAGCTTTTCAGTTATGACTAATCGCTTACACTTGTTATTCTTTTTTGGAAATGTATAGTATTCATCATCATGTTAGATTGGTATCCTTTTAAAAGCTTTATTTAGATTAAGATAGCATCCCTTTATGATAACGTTTTGTGTTTTATTAAGTGCTTTGTCATTGTGCCTTTCCTCTAATTATTATTTTAAGATATTGCGACATGGTTTCCCTCCCCATTTTACAGATGAGGAATTAGAAGCTCAGGGGACTTAAGTAATCTTCAAATCCAAATAGCTACTGTCTTTGTCCAACTGGGCTGCTGCCATAACAGAATAGCATAGATTGGGTGGCTTAAACAACAGAGATTTATTCTCACAGCTCTAGAGTCTGCAAAGTCCAAGATCAAAATATGGAAGGATTCAGGGTCTAGCAAGGGCTTTCAGCTTCCTAGAAGGCTGTTTCTCACTGTGTCCTCTCATTGGCGGAAGGGGTAGAGAGCTCCCTGAGATCTATTTTACAAGGACACTAATTCCATTCATGAGTATTCCACCCTCATGACCTAATCACTTCCCAAAGTCCCCAGCTCCGAATATTATTTCATTTGGGGTAGGTTTACACATATTAAATTTTAAGGGATCACAAACATTCAGTTTATGGCACGTACATTGCATTAGGAATACATTTATATCTTCAGACCTGACTCAAGCTCTTCGGGCTAAGCCACAATATATTCCAAGTAAGTTAGAAGATATTTCTTTGGTTAGAATGATAAACATCTATAGCAAGAAACCAAACAAATCATCAACCTTTCAAATGACAAGCCTGGTATCTACCCTGACTTCTGATTTATATCAAATTCATTATGAGAAAATAGTATGTCCTTTTATCTAAATTCTGAGTTTTTCTATCACCTGCTATTTTGCATGGATGAATGATTTCCAAAGAATACATGACATCTATCATACATACCACTTTATAAGCTGCCTGAGATATTCAAACTGAAATGACTTTGTACCAAATAAGAAACAGACATAGTAACATTAGAAACATGTTTTCCTGAATGATTTTTTATTAAATCAGAGACAATGATATTATCATCCTTTCTTTACCAAAATAAGTCAGCTTATTTTTGTAAAGAAATCCCACCCCAATACCAAATCCTTTTTGACATTTCCAATTAACTCTTTGGTACCAGTTGCATCACCATAACTGCATTATGTTTGTTTTTGTTACACAAATGACTTAAAACCAATTATTTTATGCTGGTCTAGCTATTAAAATCAGGTGGGCATCATGTAACACTGTAATACATTTGTGTGTGTCAGTAGAAAAAAATAATATAAAACAGTGACTTAAAAACCATATTTTTTTACATAATGTTTTTCAACACCTCCAAATGCTGTATTCTCAAAGGCAGCCATACAGATTTTCAAATAAGTATAAACTTTCAGTACTCTTCATGGAATTTCAGGCACCATTGTGACACAGATCATGTGGCACATTTCAAATCAACTTGAAGATATAGTCAGATGGAACATTTGGAAAAATAAAAACCAAATAGTGACTGTTTTTTAGAAGTTCTCCTGCTTTGCAGAACCTACTTGAATCCCAGAGAACACACACACACACACACACACACACACACACACACACACTGATAAATACTATCTTTTTTTTTTTAACTCAAGATATCCTTTCCATATCTTATGAACTAGTAGACTTTCAGAGAAATATCAAAGGGTCCATTATCTCTCTGAATTTAAGAGCTATGAATAAAATCATTTCTACTTAAATCCACAGAAAAAAAGAAAAGAGAAGGAAGACAGAAAGGAAGAAAAGAAAGAAAGAAAGAAAGAAAGAAAGAAAGAAAGAAAGAAAGAAAGAAAGGAAAGAAAGAGAAAGAAAGAAAAAGAAAGAAAGAAAGAAAAAGAAAGAAAGGAAGAGAGAAAGAAAGAAAGAAAGAAAGAAAGAAAGAAAGAAAGAAAGAAAGAAAGAAAGAAAGAGAGAGACAGGGGAGAGAAGGAAAAAGGAAGGAAGGAAAGAAGAAGAGAAGGAAGGGAGGGAGGGAGGGAGGGAGGGAGGAAGGAAGGAAGGAAGGAAGGAGAAAGAGAGAGAGAGAGGGAGGGAGGGAGGGAGGAAGAAGGAAGGAAGGAAGGAAGGAAGGAAGGAAGGAAGGAAGGCAGGAAGGAAGGAAGGAAGGAAAGATGTGCTCTTCCCAAAGGCAAACTTAGTGTCAAATATCTTTGGAATATCCTTTGTGTTAGAGGCACAGCCATCCTCCTGTACCCATTTAGAGCTCCAGTTACACTAACATTATATAGCGAAATTTTACACAACACAACTCAAATGTGGAAAAAGAAAAGAAAAGAAAAGAAAATTGCTCTCATCTTTTTCTACATCCCTAGTCTTTTTTCTAGTCAGAGATAGTAGGGAAAGTGTAGACACAACTGCAGGTTATTCTGACTTACAATTTATTTTCCTTTTTATTCCTTCTCAACTCATTTATTTATTGAGTCATTTAGTCAATTATTTATTCAATGATTTATTTACATCACTATTAATATATCATAGGTATTATTTATTTTCTGTTCATAATCTAATACCATCACTATTTATTTTATTGCTCACTTTGTTTTTTCCAGCTCTGCTTTTTAGGAATACTTTCAGGTAGGCTCCTGTGTCCTCATTGTATTTACTGGCAATACAAGAATATACAGGCATAAGCTCAGTTTATAGTTCCCTTCCCCAAGTCTAGAATTGATGTTTTCCACAAGAAGTCTTTTTTTTTTCATTAGAAAATGCTATTTAGAAGCCACGATCTAGTTTCTAGACTCTATGTGTGCTCATTGCTTCTGGGGTGTCAATGATTCTAGATCATTGATAACTCCAAGATAACAGAGTTAGAAAAACTATGTATATACACACATATATGTTTATATATATATATATGTATAAACACATATGTTTATATATGTATATAAACATATATTTATTTTTTTCTTTTTTATCTGTGTATCTATTTATCTATATATTAGGATAAATATGATTTATATTGATATAAATAATTCATAAGCATAGAATTCATTTTAACATTTTCCTTACTTATCTATTTAAAAAAATAACTAACTTTCCTTATTTATTTTCATTTTTATTTTTATTTAAGTAGACTCCAAACTGAACATGAGGCTTGAACTCACAACCCTGAGATCAAGAGTTACATTCTCTACTGACAGAACTAGCCAAGTGCCCTAAAACACTCTATTTTTTTAAGTATTCTTCATTGCTTTAAATATGCCACGTATGTGTAATATAGTTAGATACATTTTTTATAATCTGCTTTACACTGTGGGTGCCCCCTTCCCCTTGTCATTTTTTTTTTTTTGGCTGTAGGATCATTTTATGTAGACTTACAGGCATAGATTTTCCATAGTTCAACATGATATCTGCAGATAGACAGTTTGTGTTCTTCTTTTCCAATCTGCACGTGTTTTCTTTTGTCTTGCTTGAGTGTACTGCTGGGATTTCTAGTGTGATGCTGAGTAGAAATGGGAGAACTTCCTTACCTTGTTACCAAAGGTAGAAGAAAATGATCTAGTTTCTCACCACTCAATATACACTATTTACAGGTGTGGTTTGTTAGGTTTTTCATATTTTTATATGTCTACCATAAGCTTCCTCTTCCTTATACTCCTCTAGCTCTTCTTCCTCTTTTTTTTTTTTAATTTTTTAACGTTTATTCATTTTTTGATAGAGACAGAGCTTGAGCGGCGGAGGGGCAGAGAGAGAGAGGGAGACACAGAATCTGAAACAGGCTCCAGGCTCCGAACTGACAGCACAGAGCCTGAGGAGGAGCTCGAACTCAGGGACCATGAGATCATGACCTGAGCTGAAGTCAGACGCTTAAGCAACTGAGCTACCCAGGCACCCCAATTCCTCCTCTTTTAATTTGGGCATATGTATAGGTAAGTAGATACTAAAGTAGATACTATTTTTTTAATATATTTTTAATGTTTATTTATCTTTGAGAGACAGGGAGAGACAGAGCACAAGCAGGGGAGGGCCAGAGGGAGAGGGAGACACAGAATCCGAAGAAGGCTCCAGGCTCTGAGCTGTCAGCACAGAGCCCAATGCAGGGCTTGAACTCAAGAACCATGAGATCATGACCTAAGTCGAAGCCAGACGCTTAACCAGCTGAGCCACCCGGGGCCCCAGTAGATACTATTTTTTTAATTTTCGTATATAAGCACATCTTCCTTTCTATCTGGCTTTGTTGCATGTATTTGTGTTAATCTACTCAGGGAGTTTTCTAGCTTTGATATTTTTATTGCCAATGGGAGAAGGAGGAGCCTCTGGGGTGTTTTCTACTGAGATCCTAATGACTCCATCAGGATTGTTTTTTGAAAGGAAACATCAGAAGGCAATAAAAAATATAAGCATAATACTTTCTAGCTTTTTCAATTCAGAGGTGGAGGCTTCTTTCCTTAAATTTGAATTTGGGCTAAACTTTGACCAACAGAAAGACAAAATGGGGATATGAGATCTCAAGACACCTTGTAATTTCTACTTATTTTTTTTAAATAGCTTTATTGAGTGACATTTCACGTATCACAAAATTCACTCATTTAATGGGCCACTTGGGTAGCTCAGTTGGTTAAGCATCTGATTCTTGGTTTCAGCTCAGGTGATCTCATGGTTACATGGTTTGAGCCCCACATCAGGCTCCATGCTGAAAGTGCGGAACCTGCTTGGGATTCTCTGTCTCCCTCTCTTCCCCTCCCCATGTCACACTGTCTTTGTTTCTCTCTCAAAATAAATAAATAAACTTGAAAAAAATAAAATGTATAGTTCAGCAATTTTAGTATAACTATAGTTGCACAGCCACCACCATAATCCAATTTTAGAATATTTTTGTCACACACTTCTTAAAATATACCTATATCCATTAGCAGTCATCCCCCATTTCCCCTCACCTTCCCCAGCTCCAAACAATCTCTAACCTGTCTCTACTGGATTGCTTATTCTAGATATTTCATATAAATGAAATCATAGAATACAGTATTCCTCCTTATCTGTGGTTTCAGTTACAGTCTGGAAGCAGAGCATCCTCCTTCTGTCATATGGTCAAGTCAGTGGTAGCCTAATACCATTCACTTTATCTCATCACATAAGCATTTTATCATCTCAAGAATAAGGGTGAGTACAGTATAACATTTTTAGAGACCATATTCATATAACTTTTATTACAGTATAATTTTTCCATTTCATTATTATTGTTAATCTCTTACTGTGTCTAATTTATAAGTTAAATATTATCATATATATATATATATATATATATGTATATGAAAAAAACATAGCATTTATAGGGTTTAGTACTATCTGCAGTTTTAGGCATCCACTGGGAGTCTTAAATATCCCTGGGGATATAGAATACTGTGTATAGTCTTCTGTGACTGACTTCCTTCAGTTAGCATGTTTTCAAGGTTCATCTATGGTTCTAGTATGTATCAGTACTTTTTTTTAACTGCTGAATAATACTCCATTATATGGATATACCATTTTGTGTTTATCCATTAATTAATAGATAGGCATTTAGGTTACTTCTACTCTTTGATGATTAACAAATAATGCTCTTTTTAAAATTTTATTTAAATCCAAGTTATTTAACATACATTGTAATAATGGTTTCAGGAGTAGAATTTAGTGATTCATTACTTACATACAACACCCAGTGCTCATCCCAACAAGTGCCCTCCCTAATGCTTTTCACCCATTTAGCCCATCCTGTAACCACTTCCCCTCTTAGTAAAGCTCAGTTTGTTCTCTGTATTTAAGAGTCTCTTCTGTGTTTTTATCTTATTTTACCTTCCCTTCCCCTATGTTCATATGTTGTGTTTCTTAAATTCCACATATGAGTGAAATCATATGACATTTGTGTTTCTCTAAATGACTATTTCACTTAGCACTTTCTAGTTCCATCCATGTTGTTGCAAATGGCAAGATTTAATTATTTTTGATCACTGAGTAATATTCCATCACACACACACACACACACACACACACACACACACCCCACATCTCCTTTATCCATTCATTAGTAAATGAACATCTTGGATCTTTCCATAATTTGACTATTGTTGATAGTGCTACTATAAACACTAGGGTACATATATGTCCCTTTGAATCAGCATTTTTGCATCCTTTGGATAAATACCTAGTAGTGCAATTTCTACTCTTGATACACATAGAAACTCTGCATCCACCAGTATGTGCACAAATACAGGCTAGTTTGCTATAAGATGTGAGACATATGACCTAGTCCCCATCCCCTGGCAACAGTCAGCCCCATGCCAGCCAACTGTCAGATATATGAATAAGATTTCTGACCTTTGCCTGAAGACAAATGTATGAGTCAATCCAGCCAAAACCAGTAGAAAACCTGTCCAACTGTGCAGCCAAATTGCCAGTCTACAGAATTGACCACAGGGATGGATGATAGGTGCAAATCCTTCCATCTCCTCCTTTTTCTTCTATTTTTAGCATCTAGAACTAGGAGGACTTTATGCCTGCCATTAGATTATAAATGTGTTATATCTTCTTCCCTAGTTTGTGGCTCTTTTATCTTGATTAGTAAAAAAAAAAAACTGTAGTATTAAAAACTTTGTTATTTATCCACAGAGCCTACTTTCAAGACAATTGATTCACTGTAGACAAATCTGTCTACCAAAATTTAAAATTCAGACATTAGCAATGGACCATTTGCTTGAGCTTGATGCCCCAAAGCAGTAAAAATATTGATTTCAATGGGCAGAGAAACCTGAATATATATGGACTAATGATCCAAGAAGCATTGATTCAACATCATGTAAGTATTATGTATTTTATCATTTACTAACCACAGTGATTCCTTTCAATCTTTTCCAGTTATACCCATCACTAATTCATGACTTGCCATTCTACTGTCTTCTAACTTGATCTTAACTTAGTCTGTTGCAGATATTTCTTCCTACCAAGTCTTGGCTTTACAATATCTGAAATGATTTATAGTCACTACAGTATTTATTGACTATTATATTTTCTCCATTTATAATCAATACTTCTTTACACCAAGTATTTGGAATTTTTTATTATTGTTTTTGTTCTATTTGATCGGACTCCTTAAGTAGAATATATTTTGTGTGATTTGAAAAGGTAAGTGAGAGGAAAATAGGTTGTTAGCTTTCTAGTACTTTATCAAGGGAGTATACTTTCCAAATATCTACTCAGTTTCTGCAATGAAAACCAAATGTTTCCTTTAAAAGTCCCACATTAACTTTAGGATAAAGTCACACTGCATATTTTGTAGGCCCTATAGTAATGGGCTGCTAACAGACTAATAGAACTAAATCACATCTCATTATTTTCAAATTCACTTTCACTCCCCTACACATACAGACAGGGGCATATATGTGTCCACTATACAATAGTGCTGTTATCTGCCGTGTCCTATTTGACAAAGCCTACATAGATTTTCAAGTTATATTTGGCCTCTCTTCTCTTTGACCTCCTCAGGCATACAAAAACTATTTCTTTCTGTCATATAAGAATATTTTCACATGACTCTATAAGCTCACAGTGTGTGGCATGGTGATTGTCCATTTCCATATTAGATTCATTCAAAGAAAGAGGCCTTGTCATATCGTCTTAATTTAGGTAGTAATCAGAACACTATAGTCCTCTATTATTTATAAAGTTATAAGAACCAAGACCATACACCTTGTTTTTGGCTCTCTTCCCTTCATCTAACATAACTCTTGATGCCTAATAAAAAATCAATGAATACTTAATGAGTATTCATATATACATTCAAAATGCCCTGTGCATTATGTATATATAATTTCTATATATAAATAATGTACAAAACATAGCAAATACAGCCCCTGATTCATGGAGCTGATGGATCATTGATGAAGAATAGATATCAAAAAGAACATGTCTATACAATATAAAAACAGAATTTTAATTAGAAAGTTACAGAGAGGGGTGCCTGCGTGGCTTAGTTGGTTAAGTGACCAACTCTTGATATCAGCTCAGGTCATGATCTCCTGGTTCGTGAGTTTGAGCCCTGCCTTTGGCTCTGCACTGACAGCATGGAGTCTGCTCGGGATTCTCTGTTTCCCTCTCTCTCTCTCTGCCCCTCCCCTTCTCACCATCTCTTTAAAAAAATTATATATATATATATATATATATATATATATATATACACACATATAATATATATATAAGCTATAAAGAAAAATGTATTGAGTTCCATTTTTTTTTGTTTTTTTTTGTTTTGTGAGAGGGAGAGAGAGAGAGCTCAAGCAGGGTCAGAGGGAGAAGGAGAGAGCGAATCTTAAGCAATCTCCATGCCCAGTGTGGTGGAGCCCGACTTTCGGGGCTCCATCTCTCCACTGGGAGATCATGACCTTACCTGAAAGCAAGAATTGGTTATTTAACCAACTGAACCACTCAGGCACCCTGAATTCCATTTTCAAAAGACAGCTATCTGAACATAACATACGAAATCTCAGTAATATTTGAGCAATATCAAACACAGTACTCTAGTGAAGTATAAAAAAAATCAAAATATAAACACTCATTACTTTAGACAGAAATATTATCAGAGCTAAGACATACTACCTTAAAAAATATTCCCCCAAATTTTAATACATGGAGAACAAATACTGAGATCATATCACATTAATTGCTGAGTTCGTCTTATCCTGAAGTATATTTTGGCACCATTTTCTCACACCTTACAGGCAAATGGCTAAAGACTGATCAGAGTCTGCTATCTCCAACAGCAGAGAATTATTATTAATTTAATGGAGGAGAGTCATTGTTTATAGTTCTTGTAATCTTTTGTTAAACTAAATTCTTGAGACAATTATTGAACATTTGCTACTCAGAATGCACTGCTGTTAGTACTAGATATTTAGTCTGATTTAAGGAATGAAGAAATAGTGGCTGCACTTTATGTCCATTTCAGGTATGACAGACATGAAAAATGATATACAGGGGCCTAAAAATTCTAGTATGATGCAAAAAATGAGATAGTTTCCATCCCTTTGAATATCACTAGGAACAAAGGAATAAATATGAACCAGGTTTAGGTGATGGGGAGGGTAAGATGTCCACCAAACCAAGTACAGATCACCAGAGATCTAGAGCCAAACGTGGTTGATAGTGACATACCATAACAAAATGGAATTTAAAAGTCAGAGACCATCTGAGATGTGGCGTTATCAAGGGTTGGCAAGAAAGCCAGACAAAGGAAAATAGGAACCTGTATTGGGTTCCGGGTAAGAAGCATGGGCTCTTTAGGAGGCATTAAAGCTTTATCCTTACAAATGTATTCCCATTTGTTAGTAACTGATTAAGACAAAAAGATGTGTCATTTGTGAATATAAAGCAAAGAGACCATTACAGGTCAAACAGAAATATGATTAACATTAGCAAAATGACAACATTGAATCTTAGAACAAATATGTTAATTGCAGGTATTACATTCTGGTGGATCCTTCTGTTCTCACCAATTGAATATAGAATAGAAATCTCTTGCCATCAAAAACACAGTAATTGAGAATCTCTTCATTGGGCGCCTGGGTGGCTCAGTCAGTGAAGTGGCTTTGGCTCAGGTCATGATCTCACAGTTGGTGGGTTCAAGCCCTGCATTGGGCTCTACACTGTTAATGTAGAGCCTGCTTGGGACTCTCCCTCTCTCCCTCTCTCTCTGCCCCTCCCACGTATACTCTATCTCTCTCAAAATAAATAAGGAAACTTTAAAAAGGAAAAAAAAAAACCAATTTCTTTATACTAGATCACTTAGTGTATATTTTCCATTTGCATTATTTTCATGCTCCTGTATTTGGAAAGAATGTATGGTTTTCACTACAAGTCTAAAAACTCACCTACTCTCAGTCCACACAGACTGACAAAGGCTTTCTCCAAAATTCACCCCCGCCCCCATTTAAGAGAAATATATTACCCAGACTTGTAGAATCAAAGTCTGATTCAGACAAAGACAGAGGTTGTTTAAATAGTCCAGTTCTATAGACTAAATGTTTTTGTCTCCCACCCCTGTATTCATATATTGAAATCCTGATCCCACATATGATAGTATTTGGAGGTGGGGCATTTGGCAGGTAATTAGGTTATGAGGGCGGGACCCATATGAGACCAGAGAGTTTGCTCTCTCTCTCTTCCTCTCCTCATGCCATGTGAGGACACAGCAAGAATACATCAACCTGCAAACCAGGAAGAGGGCTCTTACCAGAACCTGATCATGCTGGCACCCTGATCTCAGACTTTCCAGTATCCACAACAGTGAGAAATAAATTTCTGTTTAAGGAACACAATCTATGTTATTTGTTATGACAGCCCAAGCAGACTAAGACGTTCAGCAAAATAAAACAATACTCTATTCAGAGAAGAAAAGATTTAAAGCTAAAATTCAACATCCATTTTTTTATTTCAAAGCACAGAAGGTGCTAAGAACACCATTTAAAGATAGAGAAACAAACGGCTGTGATGTTTTTATTTGCCTAACTGGCTCAAATATGCCCTTCCTTATATCTATTCTTCTCTACAATGTTACTTTATAACTCCCACAGTTAATACTAGTCAATTTCCGCAAACCCCTTCAACCTATACTAGACTTGTGACTTTATTTGACTAACAGAATGAGGCATGAATATCACTGGGCCAGTACCAAGCCTAATTCTAGACCTCAAAATGCCTTGTCTTCTGTTCTTGCTTGTGGAACCTTGCTAGGGTTCATGTGATCAAGCCCAGAATTAGATTGCTAGATGCTGGACATGTGACTCAATCATTCCTGTAGCTTCAGCTGAGAGCCAGCAAACTTCAAGATGCAAAGACCCCTAGATGATTTACAATGAACTGTGACCAAAAGGCAAGGTCAGCTGAGATGAGAACTGCCCAGCTAGCCAGATCAAATTACTGACCTGCATAACCATGAACTATGTAAATGTTTATTCTTTTAGCTACTAAAGATTTGGAATAGTTCATTATGCTTTAAAAGCTGATATCTTAACCAACATAGTGGTAGAGAAATTAGATCTTGACATTATTGCTTAATCCCTGAATCCCTTGCTCTTTGATTTTTTATCTTTATTAATGAATAAACTCCTTTTCCCCCCTTAATCTAGTGTAAATTTGTTTCTGGCAATTGCAATAGAAGAAGGATTCCTGTTGATTCACCTAATAAACAATATGTATATTCCCCTTTCCTATCCCTTCAATCTATTCTACCCACTACATGTATGAACATATTACTTTACTGCATAAAATTCCTGTGGGACTCCTTACCTCCTGTCAATATATTTAAATGTCTTTGGAGGGTCTTTATCAATTTACGCTTGGAATAGGTCTTGACATTAATTTTATAGGTCTTAATTAACTGACAACAGTAAGCTTCTCACACACACCCAGACCCGAGGAGTGCCAGCTTAATGACTGTAATTAAACACATCAAAAATTCTACCATGTAACTGTACATCTGTGCATTATATTGCCTTTACCAGCAGTGTCTTTGCCCGTTTGTCTTCTTTTCTAACTCCTTATTTTTCAAGAATCATCTCCTTTAGCAAACATTTAATAACCATCATAGGATTTGTTTTTTTAAATTTTTTGTTTAAATCTTTAGAAAGAAATAATAAGATCTAAGAAGATCTCACGTGAAATTCAAGGGTTACTTGTTCTCTGCCAGTGGTTCCTTGAACTGTTCTCTGTGTAATTGTGCTACACATTTCTTATTTTGCATCCTTATTTTCATATAAATCGACATCTGTCCTTTGTTAATTAGGATACCCTACCTTCTTCACACTTGTGGTTTTTAATACTTTTACCCAATGCTCTATGTTGATTGCATTTTGTTTAGCTCTACAAAATTAGACTTTTCCAAAGTCTAATATCTTTTCAGTGCTATGCCCTTGAAAACATTGATTTTTATATGAAATTTGAGAAGTCTTTTGAGATGGTTAGATTATTGTTAAGTGGAGGTAGCACACATCCAAAAAATCATCAAGGGAAATTTCCTATATGGAATGTCGGCATAAAATGACAAAGAAAGAAGACAATTGGCACTTTTAACTGATTTAATAAAGTTGACAACTAATGATATGTTCAGCATTTAGGATATAAATTAAACTGTATTTTATACTATTGAATGTTAAGCATATTTTCTTCAGTGGGGCTATATTTATAAGAAACAATTTAAGTAACTTCATTAAATTCTGCTATAAAAACAATATAAAGTATATACTTTGCCCATAAAATAGAGCTTCAAATTGCTTGACTTTATCTTTTCAGAGGTTTTCTCTTTTCTTTTCTTTTTTCTTTTCTTTTCTTATTTTTTTTTTCAAAATCCTTGGATATCAATAGACACAGACTTTTTGGAGAGCACCGTCAAAAACCAGTAAACAAAGTCTTTACTTAGAACCAAAACATATTAGTGTATTTAGTTGCTGGTGACTCATTGAAAGCATTAATCTTGTTCCATCTTTTTTTTTCTTCCATAATTTGAATCATTAACAGAACTCTTATCTGTATTAAATGATGAGAACTATTTCATATTAAGTTGTAAGTGTCACGATATTGGTCTTATTTTTTGTTGGTGCGATGTCCTCCACATGCCTTCCACAGCAGATGTATCTGAAAATGCAAGTTGAATAACACTCACTTTCTTCCTTTCCCCAAATGTGAACTACTCAACAATAGCTAGGTGGCACACTGGAGTTTGAACCAGGTAAACATGGCCCTGTTTCCAGCACTCTAGGGAATGTTTGTGGTAGCTCTTAGTCGGCTTTCTGAACTGTAAGGTGAACATGACATCACAAGTGTTGCCCACAGTATAAGGCTGTTTCAAAGATTAAACAGACACAACACAGTGGTCAATTCTCTGAAAAACACAATGACTTATTACATGAAAAGGGATATCAAAACTGAAATATTAGATGGCATTTTTGTCTCTCCAGTATCTGTAAGTCATGTGATATCTCTCACTAAACTAGTAAACCAAGGGATGTAAATGGTTACACCAAAGCAGATGAAGCAGATTGGGCTTTTGTTCGTAAGACCTATCACTAATTTCCGTGAGTTTGTGTGTGTGTGTGTATGTGTGTGTGTGTGTGTGTGTGTGTGTGTGTGTGTATAACAACATTTGCGGATTTTGTTTCTTCTTCAAGAGGACTCATTTAAGAATCAAACCATGTGATATAGTAACATTCACATAGGTTGTGTCACCAGAACAAGTGCTGAATACATACTTATCATCGATATAATTATTGTCTCTATTTGCTACAATGGTCAGTACTCAGTGCTGAAATGAAATAGGAGAAATCAATCAAGTATAGGAGAATTAAGGCTGAAACTTCTGCCCTAAGAAGTAAACTAAAAGATAAAAAAAATATATAGTAAGTAAAGACAAAAATGAAAATAAAAGCTGAGTGCAGAGTCATTATGTTACAAGAGTATAAGATGAAAATGGCAGAATCAGAAATAAAATATTAGGCTTCTGGTTCAACAACGCATCTGATTAAGCACTTAGGATGTGGTTTATCTCCAAATTTCACAAAGTAAAAAAGCATAAATATTAATAAAGATAAGGCATACAAATTTGAAGAGGAAATACTAATGTCACAGAAAAAAAGTGCTAATGGTCTAATGCCAGAAACTATAAAGGATCCTATATAATATGGATATTATTATGGAAAATTACTCAGACATTGCCACATGAAGTCAAAGTCTCTTCAAAATATTAAGGCAAAATAGTTAATACTTCCACTATCACCTGTCCCTGTCAATAACTAATAGAAAGGTGGATAGTTACCTCTCCTACAAAAGGGTCATTATATAGGTTGTTACAATCCTGCTTATGTCTTCCCAAGCTAGTCCATGCTGGCCTGTTTAAAGACAAGTTAAGTGAGATGGGAGTGAACTACCCAATTTTACAAAATTGTTTTTTGGAAAAGCTGAATCTGGAACCTATATATATATATATGTATATATATGTATGTATATGTGTGTGTGTGTATATATATGTGTATATATATGTATGTATATGTGTGTGTGTGTGTGTATACACACACACACACACATATATATATATATATATATATATATATATATATATATATATGTTTTTTTTGCCTTCTTGATACTGAACACTGAAGAATAAGATTCCCATTTATAACTGGCTTTAAGAAATAATAATAATAATAATAATAATAATAATAATAATTTAAATGCAAATTTTATCCAAAATGTATTCAGAAACATAGTAGGAATGGACCTATTTGCTATCTTGAGATCTTATTATTTCTTATACTAGAATGAATTGCATTATCTTTCTCAAAAAATATAACATTTTAACCCTGTAGGAAATGACCAGAAGTATCCATAAACACCAAATTATTTTTAAAAGAAATGTCGGGGCGCCTGGGTGGCGCAGTCGGTTAAGCGTCCGACTTCAGCCAGGTCACGATCTCACGGTCCGTGAGTTCGAGCCCCGCGTCAGGCTCTGGGCTGATGGCTCAGAGCCTGGAGCCTGTTTCCGGTTCTGTGTCTCCCTCTCTCTCTGCCCCTCCCCCGTTCATGCTATGTCTCTCTCTGTCCCAAAAATAAATAAAAAACGTTGAAAAAAAAAATTTTAAAAGAAATGTCAATTTCCAGCTCATCAATTCCATACTGTATTGTTGTCCAAAGTTCCAACACAGAATTTCTTGCCCAACTGCAAGCAGCATGAAAAAGTTTTAAGGCTAATTCAGAGATCATACAAGATATGACATTTAAAAACATGCTCCAAAGTAAATATTTAATTTGAAAGAGAAACAGACAGGAGGTATAGACACAGATGAATGATAATTCACTGGAAGTAAAATGCAGATTCATCCGTCTCCTTTCCATGTACAGCAAGCTCATACAAGTACACTGTGAGCATTCTAAATCTCTATAAAGGTAGAGTAGTTAAGCAGGCAGTTGGTTGCTGCAGTCAGTCTATGAAGATCCAAATCCCAGGACCTATGTTATACCTGTGAAACCTTGGGAATATTATTTAACCTCCCTGTGCCTTGCTTGTTCTCATCTGGCCAATGGGGATTAGAATAAGTTGCACTTCATAAAACTTTTTGGAGAACTAAAGGATTTCACAAACAAAACCCATTTATAATCATGACTGAAGGTCCATTGTAAAGTCTGTATAAAACATAGCTATTTTATATTCCTGAAACAGTATCTATCCATTTTTTCCTCTATATACTTTATCTTCCTTTGACTAAATTTTTGGATTTTGTTTTCAAGTTAGCTGTTTCATCTTGCATTTCCCTCATTATAAAAAAACATGAGAGGCTATGGCACTGGAAAACAGGTATTTTGGGTAAGTTATGCAGACTAGTCCCTTTGTTTAGTCCAGGGGGAAATCATTATGCAGACTAATCCCCTCTTCCATGCTTGAGTCTGGGAGGCAATCAAAGAAAGAATATTGTAAGGTAAAGCGAAATCACAAAGCCAGATCAACTCGATGCTATGCAAAAGAGATAGAACTTGGTGAAAGAAATGAACATGGAACTCTTTCTTTAGACAGGTCCAGTCAAGGAGAGGTGAGAGGTGAGGGTGGTATCTGAAAGCTTATCCATGCATCCCCGAAGCAGACATATGTCTTTTCAGTGCTAGCTACTCAAAAAATGCTGAGCATGAGATCTGGGAGTTTGGCATGAATGTTGAGCCTTTCTCATCTCATTGCAATGCACTTACTCAATACTTACTATGGAGCCCAGCACATGTTAGGAGCCCTGTGAAGCCTTGCACAATGAATGGTGTGTATTATTAGGAATGTGATCCTAAATATTTTGACGTATCTGCACCTTGGTAAAGCCTTTTGTACTTACTACAAGATTTAGCTTCCTGTGTTATCGAAAGTACCTGTCCAATATTCAGCCTCACTTCCTACTTTATCTGGTCTTCAGAAACCACACATTTTACTTCTCTCTCAGTAGATTTATCCTTGCCCTAGTTCCTCAAAAATCCAGGCTAGGGGTAGAAAAGAGCAAACAACCTTAGCACTGATACTCTTTCCCCAATTCTAGCCTCATATAATCCAATGAAGCTTATAATTTAAATATTCTAATTCTTTTCCCCCATGAATATTAGTTATTATTTGTTGAACAGCAGGTCACCTCAAAATGTAGTGGCCTAAAACAAATATAAACATTTATCATATCACATCATATATCATATCACACAGATTCTGTATATCAGACACTAGAGTATACCTTGGCTGAGCTGAACCAGCTTTAGTCTCTCATCTTAAATTGAAGTTGAGATGTCATGTGGGCCTACATTCATCTGAAGGCTTGGCTAATGATAAAGTCTCTACCTCCAAGATGGCTCACTCCCACGGCTGTCATGAGGGTGCTGGCTGTTTGCAGGAGGCCTCAACACAGTGCCATATAAACTCCTTATTCCTAATTATACCTGGAGCTTACAGTTAGTGCTCAAATCTCTATTCATGGCATTGTGCCTGCTGGTAATGGGAAATTTTATGCCTATGCTCTTCTCTGTTCCTCTAAGAAGTCTTTACCTGAAGAAAGTGCATATGATATAACAAGACTAGAAGAGATTAATTTAGAATAAATACATTAAGATTTGTAGGCACCTATTACATGCAAATCACTCATCCGCAGGGGAATTTACCATCCTCAAGGAGATCATATCCTGTCATGGAATAGAGTTTGCAAACATCCTCCACTCTATCTCATTGTTGGTTAAGTTCTCAGTTTCCTCCATTAGGTTTTAAACCTTTGATAGTAATAGTGAAGCTATTCATCTGCATTTGTAATACACAGCAATGGTCCTATAAAATTATAGGATTCATGATTTAATAATTAAAAAATTGTAGCACAACTGCAGCAGATGTGTTTTGGGCAGAGATGCATGTAAACAAAAACAAAAACCAAAAACAAACCTGTCCTGCTAGAACTTACCTCCTGGTAAGAGTGTGGTCCTGAGAGTGAAGATGGAAAATGACTAAGTCATTAGCCTCTTAAATTAGTGTGGAACAATGTGATAAGTGTTATGGAAATAAATGTAGAACATGGCAATGTGAATCAGAAAAGTAGAAGAGAAGGTACTTGCAATTTTCAATAAGATAATGTCAAGGTTAACTTCACAGAAAAGTGACACATGAGAAAATCTTTGCTGGAGAGGTAGTAGCCAAGGAGGTTAGGTGACGAAGAGAAAGGAGAAAACATTCACATAGAGATATTAGTCAGTGTAAAGACACTAAAAATAGAGTGACTGAAATGCTTCAGTGACATAAGAAAGGTCAATGTGGCTGGAGCAAAGCTAGCAATAGGGAGAAACAAGACCACATAGATAATGATGGAGAAGGCTATACTGTATAGGATTGTGAGGTCATTGTTACAAACTTGATTTTGCCTCTTAGGTAGGTGAGAGTCATTGCTGAATTTTGACTAGAGAGATGTGTGACTGCTTGCCTTATAAGGATACTATTAGCACTTTGGACAAAGATGGTAGAAAATACATAGTGTTTACCTTCTCCTTCCCCAAAAGTAAATAATAATAATAAATGCATAATAATGACTATATATATATAACATATATAACATAAAATATATAACATATAATTATAACTTTGCGCATAACTATACAGTTTATAATATATGCAACATACAATATATATAAAATTTTTTCACTACCAGACACCTGGAAAAAACAAATAGTAATCACTGAAAGATAGCAAACAAATGAGATGAGCCCTGCTATTGCCCCAGCATACTGTACAGAGAGACTTTCCATAGACAGAGGATCAGTGATCTCTGGGAAAAATTCAAGAGACCTAATACATGTGTAATAGGACTCCCCAAAGAGGAGCAGAATGTGGAAAAGAAGAAAGAAAAAAAAAAACTCCAAATTTCCCAATTTGGTAAAAGGTTTAAGCCCATGGATTCAAGAAGCAAAGTAGAAAATCAAGACACAGGGGTGCCTGGGTGGCCCAGTCAATTTAGTGTCTCACTCTTGATTTTGGCTCGGATCATAATGTCATGGTTTGTGAGACTGAGCCCAGCATCAAGCTCTGTGCTGACAGCATGGAGCTTGCTTGGGATTCTCTCTCTCCCATTCTCTGACCACCACCCTTTCAAAATAAATTAAAAAATATATATTTTAAAAAATCTAAAAAAACCCAAGACACATCAGGACACATAGTTATCAAGATTCTTTAAGCCAATAAAAATTAAAAATCTTAAAAGCACCCAGAGATAAAGACAGAGAGACAAAGATTAATCAGCTTGATAAGCCAATTTCTCATCAGAAACAATGCAAATGAGAAGAAAGTGAGCCATATTTTGAAATAGTAAAAGAAGAAAAACAAGAAGCCATCAACCTATAATTTCATACTCAGTTAAAATATCCTTCCTAAAGGATATTTTCAGATAAACATAAACTGAAAGTATTCATCACTGGTAAACCTGTATTGCAAGAGTTATTAAAGGATGCCATTTTAATAGAAGGGAAGTGTTATCAGATGAATACATAGATCTACAAACAGGAATAAGAACCATTGAAATGATAACTGCATACGTAAACACTGAAATACTGTTTACACACATTCTTTTATATATCTAAATAGAGTGACTCTTTTTCCAACTCATTTTGTATTTACAATGATACTAAAGCCAAACAAAATTCATTAGAAGAAAACAGAATCCTATAATATATAAAAACAATTAATGATAATGATCAAGTCATGTTTAACACAGTAATGCAAGGTTGAATTGTGATTTGAAAATTATTAATATTATTCATCATTTCAATCCACTAATAATTAAACAAAAAAGAATAACAACATATGAACATCTTAATAGATCCAGGAAAAAAATTGACAAAATCAACATTCATTTCTAGAAAAATAAAGAACTCTAGGCAAATTAGGAATAGAAATGAGCTTCTTCAAACCTGATAAAGGTCATCTATAGGTGACATCATGTTTCATGATAGATTATTTTAATTTCAGAACAATTTATTTATTTTTAAATTATTATTAGCATTAAGGAATAATTAAATTAATAATTAAATTATTTACTTTGGAAGAAAACCTAAATTAATTTCTCCTGAAATCAGGAGCAAGGTAAGAATGTTATTCTTTCTTTTTAAAAAAAAATTTTTTTAATGTTTATTCACTTGAGAGACAGAGAGAGACCGAGGGGAAGCAGGGGAGGGGCAGACAGAAAGGGAGACACAGAATCTGAAGCAGGCTCCAGGCTCTGAGCTGTAAGGACAGAGCCTGACGCACGGCTCAAACTCAATAACCATAACATCATGACCTGAGCTGAAGCCGGACACTCAACTGACTGAGCCACCAAGGCGCCCCAGAATGTCACTCTTTCTATTCAAATCTGGAAGTTCTACTCAGTGCAATAAGGCAAGTAAAAGGGATGAAACTGACTGAAATTAGAAAATAAGAATTAAAACTGTGTTCACCAACATGTTCACCAACATGTGTCTATGTAGAAAAACTAATGAAATCTATAAAATCTGATCAGAAAAAGGAAGTGAATTTCTGAAGGTTATAGGATATAAGCAATTTGAAGTCTATAAAATACAAGTGAGTAAACTGGAGAAAACTTAAAGTAATAGATATACCATAATTTTAGAAAAAATAGGAATATATCTATATTACCCTGATCTTACATGTGATATGTGATATCAAAAGCACAAATCTTAAAATAACAAATTGAAAACTGTACCCTTGATCTTCAAAGACGATATTAGAAGAATAAGACAAATCACAGACTGGGAGAATTATCTATGGAAAACTCACATCTGATAAATGTCTTGAACTCAAAATATGTAGGAATGCTCAAAAATCAGTAAGAAGAAAACAACCTAACAAAAAAGGGAAATATTTGAAAAGACACTTCTCTATGGAAGGTATATAGATGTCATATAAGCATATGAAAATGTCCTCAGTCTGTAAGTCATTCTGGAAATGCAATTTTTTTTTTAATTTTTTTTTTCAACGCTTTTTATTTATTTTTGGGACAGAGAGAGACAGAGCATGAACGGGGGAGGGGCAGAGAGAGAGGGAGACACAGAATCGGAAACAGGCTCCAGGCTCCGAGCCATCAGCCCAGGGCCTGACGCGGGGCTCGAACTCACGGGCCGTGAGATCGTGACCTGGCTGAAGTCGGACGCTTAACCGACTGCGCCACCCAGGCGCCCCTGGAAATGCAAATTTAAACCACAATGAAATACAACTGCACGTAGAGTAGAATGACTAAAAGTGAAGACTGACCATAGCAAGCGTTGTCTAGGATATTGAAGAAATAGAGTTCTCACGTGCTGTTAGTGTCATGGAAAATAATACAACCAATTTGGGAAAAGGTTTAGCAGTTTTTAAAAAGTTATGCATAAACTACCTTATAATTTAGACTCTCCATGTATTGTTATTTACCCAGGGAAATGACAGCATATTTTCATACAAAGACTTGGACACAAAGATCATGCGCTGTATGATGCAACTTGCATAAAATACTACAAAATGCAAACTAATCTCTGGGGACAGAAATCAATTTAGTGGTTCGCTGGGCAGGGAAGAAGAGAGGGAGGAGCAAGTTACAAAATGGCAAAAGGAAGCTTCTGCCCGTAGTGGATATGTTTAGTACCTTGATTTTTGTGGTTATATGTTAATATGATAATGTTTATTACCTTGATTTTGTATCTATATCTGATGGTTTCACAGACGTATACTTCTTTTAAGACAGTTATGCACTTCATATGTATGCAGCTTATTGTATGTCAATGACAAATCAATAAAGTTTGTCCGAAACAAATAAAGTAAAATATATTTGACAAAAATGTTAAGGGAGACAGGGCAGCACAAGGATTCCAGCAAGAAAAACAAATTCAGTAGCTCAAGTAAGGAATTATAGTGACTCAGATCAAAATGGAAACACTGGGGGTGGAGCAAAATGGTGAGACTTTTAGATATATTAGTTAGAAGAGCCACTATGATTTTCTGATAGATAGGATGTAGGGTGTGAAGGAAAGAAAGGAGTCCAAAATGACTCTAAAATGTATGCATGATCATTTAAAATATATATAATAGATGCAAATGTAGATAGGGCAGACTAAATTAAAGCAGGTATTGCTTGAGGGACTTATCAGTTCAATGTTTGAGAGGTTGGTTAATTTTATATGCCACTTAGATATTGAAATGAGTGTTTCAAAGACAGTTGATATGTAAGTCTGAAGTTCGAGAGGTCTGGTTGACAGTCGGCATGGATATAATGGTAAAATAATAATCCTAATAGCTACTAGCATGGATTTGAGTGCTTATTGGGTGCCAAGATAAAGATAAATGTGTTAGCCCATTTCAATCAATTTTCTCTGAAGCACTGTCAAGTCAGTATATTAACGTTGGCCCATATCTTCAGATTAGTAAACTGAGCTTTAAAGCAGTTAAATTATCCAGATTGGTAAGTGAGAAAGAAAGAAGCCACAACACATCTCTCTGAAGCCAAAGACTATTCTGTGACCTACTGCAGAGCAAGTATCTTCAACACCAAATGGGAATAAGTGGATAGATGTACGGATGAATAGAATGCATGGGAGAGGTAGTTTGAGTAAATCTAAATAGCATCACCATTAGTAAAGCACACCAAGTGCTCTAAGGGGACAAAAGAAAGAACAATGAATTCTGATGGAGGAGATTTGGGAAGTCAACATAAAAATGTTAGACAGAGTGCTACAAATAACAGGATGTTGCTAGGTATGAAAACAAGAGCATGGCAGGATGGATGACAGCACAGTACAGCAATGACTTAGACATTAAATGGCCTGTCAAGATCAGACAGAGATAAAGACAGAGATTTTGGCTGGGCGGTAGGGGCACAGATAGTAGTGGTAGGAGATGCGCTTAAAGAGATCCAAGGGAAGATAGCGCTTCAGTGCTCCACATGGTCTGTTAACATACTTCACTCAGACCTGCTAGAGTGCACTGCTGGAGGCTGCAGGGGAAGGCTGTGTATTGGTGACACGCTGTCATATGCAGAGAATATGATTAAATACTATCTATGACCAAATGACTCTTTAAAACCAGGGAAGTTCCTTGCCACCATCAATCACTGACTATTGATAAAATTAGGAGAATCCGTCACATGGAACATACGCATTCTAAGATTTCTGATTGTACCTTACTATAACTATAATTGCTACTTGCATTGAAGGAACATATGAGATTTTCAAGATCTCACATCTGTTTACTTAGCCTAATACTGTACTTTTTTGAGCTCTTTCTTTGTAATATGACAGATTTATGCTACATTATAATGTTAATGTATATTAAAAAATTATATAGTAAACATACCCACATTTTGAATACTTTAGTAACTGAAATGATCTCAGGGGCTTCCTAAAGCTTCTTTTTCTTACTTTTTTCCATTTTTAAGATGACTGCACTGAGACTCAAGAAAACTATGGAGTCATTAATAAATTGTAGAAATCAAAGTCAATTAAAAAAGTAATTTTTCAAAAAAAATAGTAATTTTCCCACTATTCAAATTTTCCCTGACCTGGATGTAGGTAAAGTGAACCTCAGCCTGTTCCCTGTGATTGGAGTACCATGGAAATTACTTAACTGGACCCAGGAGATAGATGATAGATAGATAGATAGATAGATAGATAGATAGATAGACAGATGATAGATACACATTTCCTTTGCTTTAAATGGTCTATAAATAACAAATACAAAATAAAATAAAAATTAGGCAGTTGGCTAGTTACTAATGCTGGGCACTATGCCTTTAATTTTTTATTATTATATATATTATTTTTAGTTTTTAATGTTTATAAGATTAAAAATATTGCATCCTTGAATTCTTGCCACAACAATATGATGTAGGTCTCTTAATATTATCATTTTATGTTTGATGTAGAAACAGTCTCAAAGAGATTAAAAAACAACATCCATGATCACAGAATGGATCCCACAAATGATATGTCTCAGAACTGGAATTCTGCACTAGTTTGTGCATGGCTGAAACTTTTGCTCTAAACTCTATGGTAGTCATCATAGTCCAGCTGAAAAGGTAACCACGTTGGGTAACTCTAATCTCTTCTATATTTCCTGAATAAAAATAATCCCTTCTTTTTGTTGGAAAAATAGCCCAAAAAATAAAGGCTAAGAGTAATATTTAAATTTTTGTGAATTATTTATATTCCTCATTATTATTCTCAAAAGCTAAGAGCTTTATGACTCAGAGTATGGTGATATTGAAAGCATCCTTCATGTCCATTTGGACCCTCTCTTCTATTCGCTCAAGCTCAGGTCTCATGAACTTCATTTTTGGTCACTAAAATGTAAATATTCTGTAGATTTATTATTTTTATTTTGCTTTTCTTTTGTTTCACAAAAGGGGTTACATGAGCATATTATTTATTCTTATATATAAAATTTACATATACTATATATATATAGCCATAAAATTTATTAACTTACTTGATTTCACTGTTATTTACCATTTAATAGTGACATCAAGACTATTCCCTTTGGTAATAATTCCCTGATAAGTGATTGTTCCACGCTTAACTAGAATTGCACAATGGTTTAATAAGTGAAAGAAAGAGAAATTGGCACACATAACTCTTATTTCTCAACAAGCGGCATGCATGAAACTGCCACCACATTTCTAATAAATGAAATCTGGGAGGCCTGTTTTTGAGAAAAAAGTATATAAAATATGATGAAATAAATTTTTGTAAATGCGTAATACATTTTCTACATTTATCAATCAAACTAAGTAATGATTTAAGGGTATTTGTATTGTTCTCCACACAGTCCAAAGTAAAATTCAGAACTGATGTGAATATACCTGAATTGGAATGGAGAAGTCCTGAGTTGACTTACACACAAAAGTGTAAATTTATCAGATTAAGATAAAGATTTCTATTATCTTTGCATTTGGTTTCCCATACATCAAAGGGTTTGGTACATAGTTCTTCTTGCCTTCTCTCATATAACTTTCCCAATTGGCAGGAGAAGTGGAAACAGTAATGTCCCTGACTCACCAGACTGTTACACTGACAACACAGACCTTGGGTGGAAGGCTTGTCAGTCACCTCTGCAAGGTGAGCTTACAGGGACAGGGAACTAGTAGAAAGAGAAGGGAGGTGGGGAGAACAGTGAGGTGAGACAATGCAGGAAAGAAAGAAAGAAAGAAAGAAAGAAAGAAAGAAAGAAAGAAAGAAAGAAAGAAAGAAAGAAAGAAAAGAAAGAAAAGAAAAAGAAAGAAAGAAAAAGAAAAGAAAAAGAGAAAGAGAAAGAAAGAAAGAAAGAAAGAAAGAAAGAAAGAAAGAAAGAAAGAAAGAAAGAAAAGGAGGGAAGGAGGGAAGGAGGGAAGGAGGGAAGGAGGGAAGGAAGAAAGAAAAAAGTGGGCGGAGAAAGATTTCTTGTTGTTGTTGCTATTGCTGATGGTGTTTGTATATTTTACCTTCTCTTAAAAAAATAAAAACATCTATGGTTTTCAAAGCAAGAATCCTGCCACTCAAGAAATAACTATTGTAAATATATGAAACCACTTGAGGGCACTGTGGCATTGCATTTTGGTCAAGTGACCTTTGAAAACTCAACTCCGGGAGAATAATCTGGTTTTTCAAAACCCAGGATGAGCACACACAGGTACTCTAGGGTAATGTCTGTACATGAGGATGGGCATAGCTGTGGGGACATATAAATCAGTTAGTGCCCCACCAAGGCAGCTCCAGGACCAGAGATTGCTTTCCACAACCAGCCTTCACTATATGCTTCAGAGAATTCCTTTACTGTTTGCTTGGCCTGAGCTATGATGTTATGATTTTCCAATTGCAGTGATAATGGATCATTTTTGGCATTTCCTACTCATTAGAATCTGTGCCAGTGTGATGGATTAATTTAGGGGCATTTTCTGTCCTTGGTATAATCATTGGGAAGGGAATGAAAATGGCTGCTGCAGCGGGCAAATTACAGCACAGGGGGCAGGACTTAGATGTGAAAAAGCAGAGAGAGAGAATGAGAAAGGCTTGGAGAGAGTGAGGCTTAGCTGAACAAAGGTAAAAATCTCCACTTACTGGTTGGGATCAGAATCAGTGGGCAGGTCACAATGGAATGCAGTGCTAATATTGGAAAATGTTTAAATGTATGCTAATAGAGCTGGATCCTCTCATGCAGTAATTTCCCTTTTTATTAAAAATCAACTGACTGCAATAAAAATCATGAAGCCTTTTTATTTGCCATTTGCATTTTTTAGCATTTGTAATTCCTGTAGTAAATGAAATATCAGAGTTGAGATTTAGTCTTGCTTCTACAATACCTTGTATGAGTAAATGTTTTTGATAAACATATATTGAACATCTACACTGTGCTCAGCATGTTTATAAAAATGGGAAATAGAGGAAGTTTTAAGAGCCCCTCCTGCCCTTACTAAAGATGCTCTTTGAATGAGTTGAAAAAGGTTTTTAAGCAAATGAAATATGAACTAGCTTCCTATGGACTCAAGTACTTTATCTTCTAAATTTATTTAAAAGCTATTCTCATTCCACATTTATTTTGAGTGAAAGAAGCTTGGAATTCAAAAGAAGCCTCCAACCTCAAGGCTATTGTCGGTAGCTTTGGGAAAGTCTTCTATGGCATAGATAAAACAGTGAGCATATCCTCAGTTTTGGACACGTATATGTTAAGAAATCAGAAGTAATCCTGCTACCAGAGAAAAAGGAAAGACAAAGTGGAGAGTATGACAGAGTTAAAAATAATAAAGAATGGAGAAAAGAATGGCTTATCTAAATATTAATAAATGACAGTGAACTTTTAATACAGATTCACATAAATGTGCAGTACTGGAAGATTTGATGAGTCTATAACATGGAAGATGAAATAGATGAAGATTAAAAGATGGTCTCAGAATGTCATTAATGGATGGTAAGAAAGACAACACAAAGGAAGAAGATGGATACATGAACTTCTACAGAAACCTTTGATAAGAGATGCTTTCTGCTTTAAATAAGAGGATTTTATGAATCATAAAGAATATGAAACAACAAATCTGTGATTGATAAGAAGCTATAGGAAACGTCAGCTAAAAGTAAAACTGAGCTAATTAAATGAAAATCTAAAGGGAATTATTTGAAATTTAATAAATAAACCAGACTTCATGGGTAATTTCAGAACAAAGTAAGAAACTAATTTTTTGAATATTTTTTTTTCTCCAGAAACTTGCTCAGTAAGTAGTAAGCATCCTGTCAATGGTGATGTCAAGTAGAGACAAGAGAATCATTTGATGGGATGTTGCAAATTTTTAAACCAACTGATGGTTTAACATTTCTTCCTTAAGGTAATGGATTTCAATTAATGTCTTCAAATTATACATTTGAAAATATTTACATGTAAATATTATATGCCAGCCATAGTAGTAAGCATTGTTCATGCCAGGATAAAGAAAACCAGTATGTATTTTGTTTTGTTTTATTTTATTTTATTTTATTTTATTTTATTTTATTTTATTTTATTTTATTTTATTTTATTTTTAAGCAGTATGTATTTTAAATAAAGAGATACGCATATTCCTGGACAAATGATTTAGTATCATACCAATGAAAAGTGTCACCAAGTTTATCCATAGGGTTAATGCAATTAAATTTAAGCCTTAGGGGATTTTTTAAGAAATTTGAGAAGCTGATTGGAAATTCTATATAAAAAGTCTTAAGCACAGAAGAAGCACAGGCTCTTATTGCATGGTGCTGACACAGGGGTAGATAAAGTGACCAACAAAAAATAATAGATATTACAGAAACTGACTCAAGAGATATGCAAACTTAACAAGTGTATCTATGTAGCATGTGAATTATTGCATAAAGGGGGTATCATTCAATAAACAGTGTTGGCACTACATATTTTAAAACTAAAATGGAACTCTATGTCATAACACACACACACACACACTCACACACACACACAGACACACACAAAGAATATATATTCTAAATGTAATAAGAATTTAAGTGTGAATCCCAAATCCTTACAAGTTTTAGAAGAAAATACAGGAGAATACCTATTTTGCCTCTACGAAGTGAGAGACTTACTTGAGTAATTCAGGTGAAACATTAACATAGAACTGATGTTTCAAACATTTGACCACCTTCAAATTAAGAAATTATCTTCAAGAGATACCATAAAGTGAAAAAGAAACCAACAAATAAGAGAAATAATTGCAGCATATGTAATTAATAAATAATTACTGTCGAGGATATATAAACAGCAATTACAAATCAATAAGAAAAACAGCCCTTTGTATTTTAAACAAGATGACAAAAATCATGAATAGGCATCTCTTTGATAAGGAAAGGGAATCCTTTTCAAATAAACATAGATGCTCAACGTTATTGGATGTTAGGAAACTGCAAATGACTCTCAGTAGACTAGTAAAAACAGGAAATTTGGTAATACTGAGTGCTGAAAAAATAGGGATAAAGAAGAGTAAAAATAATATAATAATTTTTATAAATAGTTTTGTATTATTTCAGAAATTTTATCATTTGCATAATTTATGGCCAAACAAGTAAACACATTAGATAAAATCTGACATATGCACCAGGAAACCTATAGGAGAATTATGTTCAGAATAGTCAGGAGCTGGAGGGGAAAAAAAAGAAAAAACACAAAATTCATAAACAATTAACTTAATTATGATATACTTAACCAATGGAGTATTACACAATCACAAAAAATAACTGAACTACAAAAAAACGGCACGGACAGATTGTAGTTTTGTAACAGTCAATAAAAAAAAAAAAGAAATCACATGAGATTACACTGCGTCATAGCACATTAATAGAGCTCAAATGAAGCAAACTTAAATGTATAAAAAAGGACATTCAGAAAAATCTTGAAGGAAGAAATTCTCCACTTGAAAACGTTTACATCAAACTCACAAGTAGCCATTGTTACAGTGACTCTGTATTTGCACTTGCTACAGATGCGATCAAACCAAACCCATGTGTCCTTTTAAGAAGACAGACCAGGGGCGCCTGGGTGGCGCAGTCGGTTAAGCGTCCGACTTCAGCCAGGTCACGATCTCGCGGTCCGTGAGTTCGAGCCCCGCGTCAGGCTCTGGGCTGATGGCTCGGAGCCTGGAGCCTGTTTCCGATTCTGTGTCTCCCTCTCTCTCTGCCCCTCCCCCGCCCCGTTCATGCTCTGTCTCTCTCTGTCCCAAAAATAAATAAAAAACGTTGAAAAAAAAAAAGAAATAAAAAAAAAAAGAAGACAGACCATATGAACAAATGGTAGTGAAAAAGACCAACGGCCCAGAAAATTACTCTTGAGTAAAACAATGTCCATGTGCCTACAAATTTACTTTATAAGCATATAAGTCATATATATTTAAGCCATCGGCCTTGAACTCATGTAGATAGGAGTTGTGTAGATGGAATCTGCATATATAGTTGTATTACAGTCCTCCAGAGAAACAGAATGGACAGCATGTATCTATACAGAAAGAGGTGTATCACCAGGAAATGGCTCACAAAATACTGGAAGCTGAGAAGTCCCAAACTCTGCAATGAGCAAACTGGAAATAGTGAAGTTTCAGTTCAGGTCCAAAGGCCTGACAATTGAGGGAGCTGATGGTGTAAATTCTGTCCAAATATTAGCAGTCTCAAGACATAAAAAGAAATTATGGTTCAGTTCAAGTTAGAAGACAGAAAAAGAACAACGTCCTGTGCCAGCAGTCAGGTCTGAATTCCCTCTTACTCCCAGGAGGTCAGCCTTTTTGTTCTCTTCAGGCTTTCAACTGATTGGACAAGGTTTCCCACATTAGGGTTAATAACACAATATGCTTTTCTCGGTCTATTGATTCAAATGTTAACCTCATCCAGAAATACCCTCACAGCCATGCAGAATAATGTTTGGCCAAATGTCTGGGCACCCTGTAGCTAAGTCTAGTTGATAAACACAATTAACGACTACAATAGTATTATGTGCTGCATAGGAAAGATCTTCACTGGTGGCACAAGCGATGCATAATATAGGAATTAGGACTGGAGTGGGGAGAGTGGGGGGGCAAGTACTGTAAAGTTAGAGAAAAAAAATATTCACATATGGTTAGGAGGGTCTACATAAAGGAGGATATAATTCCTATGTTGATTTGCTTCTTATACTTAATTTGATTTGTTCTAAGTGCTGTCATTCTCCAAAATCTGCAGGACCTAAAATGCCCTTCAACTCAAATGCACTGCTTCCAAAAACCCACTGTTACTAGTTTCTGATTTCCTTTATACCTTACCTTACACAAATGACTTTACCTGTTCACCGCACTGGGTCAGTCCCAGTATCATGAACAACATCTACTGCTTTCCCATCTACTTTGTTTGATTTTTTTTCTCTTTATACCTTACTACTGGATCTTTCTAATCCCACTCTATTTTTATGAGAAACATAGGGGTTGGATGACTTGAGGGCAGGGTATATCTCTCTGGCCTCTCTCGGCAGGGGCAAAATTCCTCCAGCTTTCTTCTCTGCTTCCTCACAATCTCCCAAAAGAGATTTACCAGCCTTGGGGGTCTTTTCATCATCCCTAGTTGGTTTCCATTATCCCTACCCTATCCTCTTCAAATGGTCCACTTTTAAAATCTGCCATGAATATCATGTCTTTCCTATACAGACTACATGGATACACCACTCATCTGACATTATTTAGGTGATTTCAGTTTACTTTTGAAAATGTTCCTCTACTCACATGTTACTACTAAGGTTGCCACCAACCTCAATTCCAGAAGTGACAAGGTGACAAAGTTCGTTAGTATATTCACTTAACCACAATGTTTAATTCAAGAAGGAGATTTGAGCAAAGTCAGGTGAATATATCTCATTATCAAGACTTAATTTATTTTATTATTATTTTTTAATGGCCAAGAAGAAGATCCTCTCTTTCCATTAACATTGTCTTGCTGGAAGGTCATAAGCCTAGACCTATTGGTGGTTGTCTTGCTAGAGTGAAGGTAGAGCTTGCCTGAGAAAAAAACTAAAACAGAAAATCAGAACTAAAAAAATGAAGGTGGACATAATTTTACCTTGTGTTACACAAAATAAGCATGTCTTTGACATTTAAGCTTTCTCCCTCCTTAGGTCAGTTTGAACTGTATTTTTGCCATTGGCAACCAAATGTTTTATGATAAACGCTTCTCTCACACATTGTTCATGAAGGCAGGTTCTGTAACAAGGGCATGGTGCCAGTGTTTCACTTCCGGTTTCTTGTTCTTTGGTATATGGTGGTTTCTGTGGTAACTTACCATGGTTCTTTTTTCCGGAATGGTCCCAGTTCTCCAGGCACTTTAGATTGTGGGATTCCTCTGACCGATCATCCTGCTGACTAGCTATTCCTCACTATTGTTTTCACCTTTATTCCCTGTGGTCCCATGAAACATTCCTGGAAACATAATTACTGAGCACTCACTGTGTTTTACTGTTGTAACTTTAGAGCTATTTATCAAATATGGACCCACGTTTTCTTCAAAAGCTCTATACCTCTGAGATACTCTTGACCATACATCTGGGCACCAGCTATCCAATTCTTGCCAATACTTAATCTACTCAGTGACAACCAGGAAATCTCCAGAATTAAAAGTCATCATTCTACAATGACTGGAATATATTCCAACATCACGGTATATTTAATTTATTAAACAATTTTCTCATCTAATACTTCAAATTGTTTTCATTGTTTTCTTCTTTTGTATTATTCATAATACTTCATTAAGTACTTCATTAAGTAGTTTCTACTTTTGTTGAATTATATGTTTAGATAAATTAAAATAGTATATTATGTTGACTGATGATTATATATCATTATAGCTCTTGCTGTAAACTATAATATTGTTTACAAAAGAGTATAATAGTTTAAGTGATATAGGTGATGACTGAGTATACTAGTCTATAATATCACCACTATTGGGTGACATTTTGATGTATCTACTTTCTTGGGTGTAAGACAGGGTGGCTATAATTTTTTACAGACTCTGCAGTTGCATATTGGGGTGTCATAGTTCTTTTTATAGAATAAATTCAATTTATGCACTCAATGGAAAAGAAAGGGAAACAAATAACAACATAAGGAAAACCATGGTTATAAGAGCAAACAATATATATATAATAAAGAGTAAAGCAGAATAAAAATATATTAGCAATATAATTTAACATAGAGGTGAAAAATCTTTACTCCTTTTGGCACTTTAGCATAAAGTAGACCAAAATAGTTTCCATAAATTTGTTCTATAATTTTTTATTATTATTAATTTCAAATTTTCAAAGAATAAATTAAGTCCTGATATAGGCTTTATAATTTATGTATTAATTTCATTTTTAGAACAATCTATCACATTAATGAAAATTGAGGATCAAGAAATTATAAATGAGCAGTGGTAGAGTCAATGAGTCATTAGAATGCTTTCAGATATGTTGCGGCTTGAAATCTTCTCCCACCACACTACTTAGGCCTTGAGCCTGTGATTTGAAGCAAAGTTGAAAGTTGACATAAGGTATGATGAAGTTAACTGGGCCAGGGTTTTTTAGTCCCTTATAATATTATAAGAAAATCAAAACCCATTTTTCCGTTAATCAACATATTTGCGGAATACACATTTGAGAAGTTTGGTGTTACACAATTCTGTAGGAAAAGAAAAACACATAATAAGCTGTGTAGTCAGCTAGATAGATGGGGAAAACACTGCCTCCACATAGAGCCAGATCACTGTATAGAGGTCTAGACTGGGAATCAGGTAGTATGGGTTCTAACTCTGACTATCCAAATTACTCTCTACCAGTCTCTGGTAAAATGCTTGACTATTTGAAATGACGGTTTCCTTCCATGTGGAATGGGGATGAGGAGTCCTTCTCAAACAGACTTGTCAGGTCAGTTTGAGGGTCAGCTGTGCTGCCTGTTTGAAACGAAAGCAGTACATCAACATAAATTTTTCCTCCTACTTGCATCTCACCATCTTTTACACTGGGGAGTAGTTTTGTCCCTTTGTGTTGCACAGAGAAATACAAACTGAATTAATGAATTCAAAGTGAAGTTATCTTTGTATGCTCTTCCTGAAAACATACACTTTATGCTGTCTGATTCTAAGAAAGCATTTCTCCATAAATAATTGTTGCTGAAACAAAGGCCTTCCAACTCCTGAATTGTAATCACTTTAGATAGAATGCCCTCCAAAACGCTGTCACTGTTAATCAGACCTCAGAAATTGATGCTGAATAATGGAATTTTGAAATGGAAGAAAAAATATGTCTCTATATTATGGCAGGCTTGTGCTTATATCTGAATGTGAACAGACATTTGCAGACAATATTCTCAAAAGTTCATGAGCAATAATTGTAGTCTTCATTTGATACCCCATTTTGCCAGTTTCTCCCAAGATTAAATGTGAAAAATGCATCTGAAATATCATTAATGTGCTATCCAGAAAGCATTGTGGAAGACAGATGATTTAAAATTGTTTTTAGACTCAATTGGAGATTTACTACATGAAGAGGTAGAGATGATTACAAGTGATTGTAAAATCTGTCATGAGAAATCCATTATTGAGCTTCTATCTGTTTAACTGCTAATTAGCTGGCAGGTGCAGCATATACACACATTTTCCCCCATAAATATCTTACATATATATATATATGTGTGTGTGTGTGTGTGTGTGTGTGTGTGTGTGTGTGTGCCTGTGTGTATACATGCACATTTAATATGGACACATATCAATAAGGTCACAACCTGAGACCTTAATATGTCTTAAAACTGTCTTTTTTCAATTGAATTTCTACTTATCTGTCCAGCCATACTTCTTACAGCATCCTGTGTCTTACCTGTCCCTTCATTCAGTTGTCTGAAGTTCCCCATGTCCTTTCTGCTTCTAGTCTTTATCCCACACTGATCCTTCTGCCTGGGATACCCTTTATATTATTCATTCCTACTGCAAGTGTCAGCTTTAATGCATCTTCTTTGAGAAGCATCCCATAGTCTTCCAACTCTGAGTTAGATGTCTTTTCTCTGTGCTCTCAAAGTGCACTGTGATGGTGTTCATATTGATGATCAGTGACTGGAGACTTGTCTACATCATCCATTAGACTGCAAACTCCAAGAGGAGTGGTATGAAATCTTATTAACTGTTGTATCTCCAGTGCCTTAAATGCAGAAAAAGCATTTAATGAGAATTTATGGAATGAGTGTATGAAAGAATGAATGAATCGAGGAATTGGGTCACCTAAGTTTGGGTCTAATATATTCCTCTTAACAAGGATTGGAGATCAGAAAGGAGGTGGAGACAGGCTGGGGTGTACCTTCTCTGCTAGTACCTCAAAAACATTTCTGTATTTTTATTTAGCCAAATGTCTGTTTATAAGAACATAAGCCCAGCCATTAAGACAATTACAATGGACAGCTTAGTTCCAATGATCATAAAGTTGCTGATTCAAAGAAATCAGCTAAAAACAATACAATGCGAAATCTTCATCACCAGTTACCCTACCAGATGCTCATGGGCTCCCTCCGAAGGAAAAGGCATGCTTTCTGGGAGAGGGACAGTGTTAGTATGATGGTAAAAGTGATTATTTTCCTATATTTTGTTCATTTTTTTCTCAACGTGTAAGGTTTCATAAATAGTACTATTGTTATCTTTAAAAGCAAACTTTACAAATTTGGACTGACATATATTAATCTCTCTTTCCATGACTATTACACATTTAGAGGATTTTATATGGAATCCCATGTCATGTATGTATATATATGTGTGTGTGTGTGTATAAATTAAATGAGATATATATATATAATTTATATTATTAACTACTTCTACAATTATGAGAGAAATACATTATATATCTTGGTATGCATATGATTATTTAGGCTGGCACATCATTAAACCCAAGGGAGCTCAATTCTCCCACAAGCTATGTGACTTTGGACAGAATATTAGGTCTCTCTTAGACTCACTATTTTTCTCCATACATGAGGGAATTGAACCAGGTGATCATCTAAGTTGCTGTAGGTTATATGATCCAAATCCTTTGAAATGAGAATTTATATAACATTTTTGCTTCTCCATTATCATATATATTATTCCTTTCTGAAAAGTATTCAAATCCTAATCTACTTATTGATTCATATATTCATTCATTCAGCACTCATTTCATTGCCAGCATACAATATTATAGTATTAATATCAATAATAGTAGCCATACTTCTAGTACTTCTCCTGCTGATACAGTTGCTGGTAGTGCCAGTAATACCACCAATTATTGAGGAGGTACCATGTGTTAAGTACCGAGCTAAAAGGATTTACAGCGATCAGCACATTTAGTAGCGGTGGTATTGCTCACTCAACAAATATCCAGGACTCCCATTTCATGAGGGTGGGAATTAAATTTCCTAAAATAAATATCTCTCATCTCTGATATTATCAATTTTACTTTAAAGAAAATGAAATAGTAATTTATGTAACTTCCAAAGTTGCAGTTCAATTTAATGGTATTAAGAGAATGAGCCAAAATTTAAACAAAGCTCTCATTTTTAACCAATCTAGTAACAACTATTGTGCTATTTTCATTATCTGCTTTTATTTTCTTAGATAAAAATTTTATTTCAAAATTATTTAATGTTTATTTATTTATTTATTTTGAGAGAGAGAGAGAGAGAGAGAGAGAGAGAGAGAGAGAAGTGAAGGAGGGGCAGAGAGAGAGGGAGAGAGAGAATCCCAAGCAGGCTCCACGAGGTCAGCACAGAGCCTGATGTGGGGCTTGAACTCATGAAAACATGAGATCATGACCTGAGCCAAAATCAGAGTTGGACACTTAACCAACTGAACCACCCAGGTGCCCCTAAAATTTTATTTCAGGAAAAGCTTAGATTCACAAAGTCTGCCTTTTAGTATTGTGTACCTCTGAGAATTCTATCTTTGAGATGCCAAAACTAGGATTTCTGTGAGATTAGGAATCATGTTCCCAGAGCATAGCAAAATTTCCAAAACACAAAATAAAAATGGATATTCAATGTGTCCCTTAAATCTAATAAACATTTAACAAAAAGAAAACAACAATAAAAATAAAACAAAACAACAACAACAAAATCTAAAGTATGCATTTAGAGACAAATCTTCTAAGGCAGCAGGTAGAACCGCTCATTGATATACATTGGGGCTTCATGGAGAAGAGTTCCTAATTGAAAAACAGGTTGTAGTCCTGCTTGAGCATGGAATAAATTTTTGGGAGAGGCTTGAATTCCCAATATAAAATAAAAGATTTACAGACAAATATACAAGCCATTTTTGATAAGAACAATTTTTTAAACAATTTTATAGTTTTAAAAATCTGCTTGTATTATTTACTTTTATCATGAAATATGGGTTAGCATCATTTAACAAAAAGAGATTTTAATTGACTGGACCCTTGGTTTAGAGCACGGGTATGTGACTATAACATGCCACGTACCGTTTGTCTTCCTTATTACCCAAGTTAATGATTCTATTAGCCACATCAAGAGTGTCCTCATAATTTGTCTGCATTTCCTTGTAATTTATGCCATTGTTCCAAGGAGGAAACCCCATGCAAGCGAAACATGGCACACATTTTTTAATCAATGAATCTTTCCTAATGTCTTTAAAGCATTTCATTTACAAAATCAGCTTTTATTAAGATGCCAACAGTTCTTGCACTTGATGTAAAAAGCAAAATTAGGTCTATCAAATATGACGATTTCAAGGATAATCCATAATTTAAGTGTCTTTTTTTCCAGATTTATTCTTAAAGTTAAGCAGTTTTTAATGTCACTTAGAAAATGACTTGATTCTTTGAGAAATCTGACTGAAATATGCCTGGTATATTACTTACAGTATGCTGGCAGCATAAAATAATTATATGAATTCAGGTAATAGAAAGTAAAAATACAAATGTGGAAAAGTTAGTCGTTCTTTTTTAAGTAGCAAGTAAGTACCACGACAGAGCTGGATTAGAAATAACTAGCAAAACCAAAGCAAGCAAGCAAACAAACAAAAAACAAAACAAAATAAAACAAAACCCTCTATTCTCTATTCTGCCCCTTCCTAGGTGGGAGAACTTAGGCGTACTTCACTTCTTTGGACTTCAGGGACAGTTTTAAATAAAAACTGGCTTTCTTTTTAATGTGTGTACTACTTCATGTTGTTTTCTTGATTGTGACATTTTAACTCTTTTTTAAAAAGGCAGGAATTATATGCTTCCAAGATTGAACACTGGTATGGAGCTCCTATAAAGATGAGAAACATCAAGGTTTGTGATGATTACATGGAAAATTAGTATCTAGCATGTTTAAAATGAAGTATTATGTGTGAAAATACAAAAGAGTGAAAAGAAGTGTATTATGACTGAGTAGAAGTCAAGACGCCTATGTCCTAAGTTTAATTTTAGCATAAAAAATGATACATTAAATAGAATTTCAGGGTGCATACAAAATTTGTAATTATGCAATATTTAAATTTTCCCCTATTCCACCATAAAAAATATATTTTACATTTTAAAATTTTATCATTTTTAGAAAGAGACTGTGCACATGTGCATACATGTGCACAAGGTGGGGAGGGACAGAGAGGGAGAAAGAGAATATCTTACGCAGACTCCACGCTCAGCATGGAGCCCAATTTGGGGCTTGATCCCGTGACCCTGGGAACACAACCTGAGCTGAAATCAAGAGTTGGATTTTCAACCAACTATGCCATCCGGGCGTCCCTATTTTACATTTTTGAAATGGAAAAAGCATAATATATACAGGGGTGACCATGGATAGTTTCTTGTCATTCAATTCAATACAAGCTCCTCTTTTAGTAAGCTGAATTATTTTTTTATAAGCTGAATTCTAAATAGCATGTTCTTTTTTTGAGCAATGAAATGAGAGCCAACAGTTTTTTTATATAAAAACAAACATGTCATTAGGAAAAATAAATACATAGAAAAAAAAAAAAGAAATGAGGAAAATAATCCAGAACTGGAAGATTGAGAACACAAACATTCATTTTGTATAAAGCTGTATTACAAATATTTTTAAATACTTCATAAATTGTGCCATCATTGATCATTTTATTTCTTATATTACACAAAATAAATGTGTTGTATTGTCACTCTTTTCTTTTCTTTCTCTTCTTTTTTCTAAACTGATCTTATAAAAAGTTATGATCATACATAAAATACATTTGACAATTATTGATAATGTATGACATTTGTGCTTGAATTTAAAACTTCCCAATCATTTTCCTCATTGTCTGAGTAATAGAAAGGGTGCGTGGAAGAGGAGGAATGGCCAAAAAAAAGTAATTTGTAGTTCAGAGTGTGTGTGCGGTGGAGTTTTTCATAATAATGAATAAAATCATTCTCAATGCAAAAATTTTTTATTTTTTTTAACATTCATTTATTTTTGAAAGAGAGAGTGAGAGCAGGGGAGGGGCAGAGAGAGAGGGAGACACAGAATCTGAAGCAGGCTCCAGGCTCTGAACTGTCAACACAGAGCCCGAGGCAGGGCTTGAACTCACAAACCCTGAGATCATGACCTGAGCCGAAGTCAGACGCTCAACTGACTGAGCCACCCAGGTGCCCCTCCGTGCAAAAAATTTTAATGTTGTTCTTTGTAAAACTGAGTAAGTGATGAATTCCTCAATCTTAAAATCAGGTCTGTAATGTTTAATTTTAAATTAATAGTGGGCTCTATTCTTAGCTGCATCAGACGATTTGGTGGGGAGGGGGGTGAACCTTAGGAATTAGAAATGTAGGAATATTATTCACCCATAAAAAGCAGGAAATCCTGCTATTTGTGACAACATGGATGGGCATTGAGGACATATGCTAAGTGAAATGGGTCAGACAGAGAAAGAACAACACTGTCTGATCTCACTTATGTGTAAAATCTACAAGAGCCAAGTTCACAGAAATAGAGAGTAGAAGGGTGTTTACAAGGGGCTGTCAGGCAAAGCATGAGACTCTTCAAAAAATGAGAACAAACTGAGGGCTGATGGGGGGTGGGAGGGAGGGGAGGGTGGGTGATGGGTATTGAAGAGGGCATCTTTTGGGATGAGCACTGGGTATTGTATGGAAACCAATTTGACAATAAATTTCATATATTTAAAAACAAAAAAAAACGAGGGGCTGGCAGGTGGGGAGAAGGGGAGAAGGTGGTCAAAGTGCACATACTTCCAGCTAAACGTTTCAAAAGTTCTCAAGACGTAATGTACCTCGTGGTGACTATAGTTAACAATACTGTTATGTACTTGAAAGTTGCTAAGGCAGTAGGTCTTACATGCTCTCAACACACACACAGGCATACACACACACACACACACACACACACACACACACACACACACAGATAATTACAGGAGGTAATGGATGTGTTAACTAACCTTACTGTGGTAATCATTTCACAATATATACATGGGTCAAATCCTCACTTTGTAAACCTTAAACTAACACGATGCTACATATCGATTACATATCAGTAAAGATTGGGCAGGGGGGAAGAAATGTAGAAATCAGTAGATCCAGTGCAAGAGAACACCCGATACTTATGTGGAAATACTGTGGTGGAAAAGTCTTTTAAAACAGTGGCCTAAAGAATGTTTTCCGTGTTGTATTTGTTCTAGTCCTCACTGCTTTTAAGGAGTTTCCTGTTTTACAGGGGAATTAAGATGTATACATTATCATAAATTTCCCAAATCTCAGTTTGGCAATGATAAGTAAGCTCTTGGACACATGGCTTAACATTTTTGAACTTTAGATTGCTTCTCTGTAAAATGCTAGAATAACATTAACTCACCTAACAGGGCTGCTGAAGTTGTAGTATAGCTATAACCAGCAAAATAAATCCACCAGGACTGAGGCCAAAGGCTTAGAAATCAATCTTTTCCTTGAATCTCTTCTTCAGTTTGGGGGACAAGAACAGGGAGGCTTTGGACCCAAATCTTATCATCAGAGATTCATTGTGAGCAGATTTTAATCACAGTAATTTATAAGTTGAGGAGTCGCTGTTTAGGTCGTATAATGATTATAAAAAGTTAGCTCTGGAGTGTTGTAGGGATGCTCTTTTTTCTAATCTTACTAATATGTTTTGTTTTGTTTCTTATTACTTACATGCAAAACTCAAGGAAATTTTAATGTGAACAACCTCTTTCTGAGTTCCCTGGGCAAAAAAGTCCTAAATTCTGTCCATGAACTGATGCTGAACCTTAGGCTGTAAGGTTCATTGGTGATTTTATAAACACACACACACACACACACACACACACACACACACACACACACACACAATATTATATTTATATCAAATTATCTTACCATTCTACTTCAAACCTTTTCTCAATCAGAGCTAAATACATTGCTGTTGCCAAACTGGCTCTGTTCTGTGAACATTTTATTACTAGTCCACAGTAAGATAAATATGAGTAAGTATTTAGTGCATTTTATAATATTTTTTCACCAGTACTAGTCCCATTTTAACTTTTATTGGATTTTACAAGATTATCAGCCAAATTGAATCGGACGTTACAAAATAAAACAGACAAACAACCTGTCCTTCTCTGTGGAGATAGAGATAATTGGAAGGGACTACTTTGCATGCAAATCTTTTATCCTAAAAAGCCCATCCTATCTCTAGCTCCTGCTGACTCCTTCTCCCTGTACCTTCATCCTCCTCTTTCACCAGGATGTAGCCACACCAGCCTTTGTTTCTTTCTGTGCTTTGGACATCCTAAGGTTATTCTTGCTACTTGAGTCCTCATGCTGTTCACATTATGTGGGCATTTGTGTATTTGTGTGCAAGTGTGTGTACATGTGTGTGTTTCTGTACATAATGCTCTTCCCCAAGACTACCCCATGTCTGACCATCATTTGATCACTGATGACCATTCAATCTAGAGACACCATGCTTCCCACCAGGCTTGTCCCTGCAGTTCACTTTTATTATTTTACCAAAATTTAATTTGTTCATAGCATTCATCAGTCTATGAATCATTTCTCTCTTTATTTGTTTACCTGTTCATTGTCTTGAATCTCCAATCTAGAGTTGGAGCTCCATGATAGGGAGTATCAGGTATAGTCAGGTTTGAGCTTTGAATAGTGTCCAGAAGATAATAAGTACTCAACAAATACTGGCTATGTGTTAAGTATTGAATGTTTATATTACATTTATCAGTTCAAAAGTAATTGCACATACATTATCTAATGTAATTTCATTGACCATGGGAAAGCTATTACAACCTGAAAAAAGCTATTACAACCTGAAATAATAACATGGGTATATTAATATCTCTCTTTAAATGTTCTCTAAAACATTTAGTTTTACCATAATTAAAACATTTGATTGAGTAGAAGGTAAAGCATAAATCATAATTACATGGAAAGAGATGCTGGGGTAGAAAACCTGGATAGGAAATCATTCCAGGACAGCTTGGATCCCCCATTTATTATTTGAGTTTTGACAAATTCCCCGGTTCATTGTAAATCCCATATTCTTCACCTATAATAATTAATGTTAGATCCACATTTCTGGGCTTTCAAAAGTATTCAAGAAGATCACACATCTAAAATCACCAGACACAAGGTCTGGCATAAAATATGCTTTCTCAATTATTTCCTTAATCAAAGAGGATGAAGTTTGTTGTTACTAATAAAATTATAACATATTTATTGACAAATTTAAATTATGTGCCTATTACTTGTTTGTAAAGTAAAGCCTGTCTCTGTTTCAGCAATATTACATATCTATATAAATTTTACACTTTTAGTGTAGATAGATGTATAAAACAGATTGTATTTTTATCACCAAACTCTAATTTTACCTGCTGAGAAAGCATTTCTCAACCTCAAGCAATTTTTACTTAACTTTGAAAAATACTGTTCACTGTTGGGGCCATAATTGTAAATCTAATTTTCCATCTAGCATTCTTAGGGATTTACTGACTGCTTAATTTGATGGTATGGGACCTATTCATAATTATAATAAAAAATACATGTTAGAACACATTGCTGAATGACACAGTTATTTAATGACTGCCATTTCCACTGGCCAGAAACAGCATTATTGTCAGCATTTAGAGTGATTTATGGACTTTCTGAATATGATGCAAAGGAGAGAATGTAATCTGGATGGAATTTCTGCATAGCCACCCTGATTTCTGCTTCACATCCCAAACTTTATGCATTTTCTCTTATTCATGTCTTTATTTATTTAGTTCATATCCTAGCTTAAAACTAATTTCACATCTCTATTATCAAAATCCACTTGGTTTGAGTAAAAATCAGGAAATTAGAAAAGAACTGATCTGTAGTGAAAATATTTATGCATTACTTAGATTTCAAAAGTATTTCCCTAGTGGGCATTTTAACATTATTGGGTTAAATAAAAGTCTGCAGAATCGCTTCTTCTACCTCATATTTATAACAGGAAATGTTACTCATGAAAAAAAAATAAGATATTATAATTTTCTCAGGAAAATAATGTATTTACATACATGGGAAAATAGAAAAAAAATGGATACATTATAGGAATACTGGTTGGGCATATCTCTCTGCCATATAAACAGATAATGATTAATTAGTTCTGTAAATATTTCCCAAGGTTCCATATTTGTAGATATAAGCAAAATACAAGAGATTCTAAAATAAAAAAGTCTACTCTCTAAATGTGCTTACAACGTATCCCTGCTTACAGTAAGAGTCAATTGCATTATAGGAGAGTGAATCAGGGAAGCATATGACACAGTCATAGAAATTATTTCCATCCTGGGATGCTCATGACACATGAACAGAAGTTTGCTAAGCAAGAGTAACAGGAGGGTATTAGTATATCGGGAAGTGCACTTCTAAGTAGTTCAGGCTGACTAGAAAATGTGGACAGATAAGACCAGTCCGATTGAATAGGAAGCCAATGAAAGTAAAGTGTAATGAAAAATAGCTTGAAATCATGATATAGGATCAGTTGGGAATGGCAAGAGGGGACTATCCAAGCAGATACAAGAAAGGTGAGGAAAGGATTCATGGGTCATGAGTAGGAATTTGGGATTTTATCCTGAATCACTGAAACAGGAACCTGGCATTGTTAAGTTAGCATTCTTGAGCACTCATTCTAGCACGTTTGTAATCTATATGTGAGATGCTTATTCTTATGAAGCTGAGACTTGAGAGATCTTTTCTTTCTCTTCTTATCTTTTCATACTTGCTCTTTTTGTTGAAAGCTAAACACGGAGTTACATGAAAATAGTTATTTTCTACACTCATAGTGTTCCCGATTACTATTCTCAGATTACCATGACTTTCTAAGAACATATAAAAGACAGTGAATTTGGGGAAAGAAACAAGGTTTGACCCCTCCTCCTATATCCCGTCAAAAAATCCACTAGTGCAGGAAGGAATGGGGAAAGTTTCCAAAGATGGCTTCTTGGGACCTTTGTCCTTGCTGCATAAGTGAATGTGTCTCCTTGACATGATGTGTATTAAGGGGAAGGATAAAGTGAAACTGATATATTGTCTCTCTTATGCTGTGATGTCTTCCTTGAACTTTTCCCTGCTGGAGAGTATGTTGGCTTATGTGTTCCCAAGAGTAGCAGAAGCTGTGTGTGTTATGTGTATATAAGCATGTGTAATATCCTTAAGTAATTCTAATAAAAGTATTCTCTCAATTTCTCTCTGTCCCTTTCACACACACACACACACACACACACACACACACACACACACAGTAGCACAAGCATCCATTGCTGATCAAACATTTCAATGTCTGAAGTCAATAATCAGCTTTTTCTTTCAGTGAACAAGCAAGAACTACTTGTCCTGGGTAGCCAGTTTGCACAAAGACTGTGACAAGTTCCTCAAAGCAGATCAAGCCTTTGCAGAATTAGAACAGTGATGCTCTCATATATGCTACTTCCAGTTTTAACTCTGACATGTTTGAGTTTGTTATAGGCATAACAGGAGTCTCTGTTCCAACAAGATCACAAGCAAACAGTGACTGTAGAAAGGTGGCTTATATCATCTTCCATTTCTGTCCACTACATCCACACTTGACTAATATACATAAGCATTTCATTGCAAATGCTATAATCATTCCTTGACCACCAGAGTACAGTTCCTCAAATTATATTCTGAGCAATACTAGCATCTCCACAAATTAGGTTCCTGAATAATATATTTTAGAATCACTTCCTGCAACAAAATGTCCTCTCCTTTGAAATTCACAATGCAGGGGGGATATATTAAATTCTCAATAATGCCACTTAGCTTACTGTGTTTTACACAAAATTTTTTAACTTATTTGACAACAGAATCTTACTTCCCTTACTATATTTACACACACACACACACACACACACAGCTATCAAGTGATAGCAAAGGAATCCATTTTTAGAAACAATGACCTAGAAAATTCAGTAATTTATAAATCTGTATGCAAGAATTTTCATGGTTTATTCTAATTCTTCTTCCATAACCTTCTTTTGCCCTGAGGTTTTATAATCTGAGAGAGCAGATTTCCCTGTTATAACTTAGCAATCCATTACTTATACCACTGCTCATCCTTCAACCTTTGCTACTCCCCAGCATCTCAGTGCAGTGTCTTTGGCAGTCTCTAGAACCTCATTGTTCTGTCCCCTCATTTGATGCTTTGTAAAGATACCGCTGATTCTTTGCTAAGTTCTCAAGAAAAAAATACTAAGTGGAATAGGTACTGATGAACAAAGGCCAAAGAAGGCTTTTGCAGGACAGCTGTAGACAAATTATAACTCATTTTGATGATCTTAAGAAATGTAAGTGGTGGAGAAGCATATGCTCCCAATATTTTAAAAATTGATGTGATATGTAATAGAAAAATGATCTTAGACTTGGGGTCTCGTGTTTATCCTGCCATTGCCTACATTAATGATCATGATGGTCTTTATTTTTTGTGAATTCATCAGCATAACAAAGTCACCCTCAGGGAACCACTTTGAAAATCAAATAAAACCGATGGTGTGAGAAAGAACATCTCAATTTGTAAACAAGTATATAATTTCAAGCCAGAAGATTATTAGTAACTATAATGTTAATAACTAGCATGCATTATGAGTGATCACGTGTGACTCAAATTGCTGTACTAAAATAACATACAATACAATATTTCATTAGATTCTACTAACATAATTTCCAATTTCACAAATGGACGAATTAAGTTTTAGAAGTTAAATACCTAGTTCAAGGTCACAGAACAAGTAAGAGATGAGGCTGAGATTCAGAGATAATATTCTTAACTAGGCAGCTTTACTGAATGCTCCTAGAGGTATCCAATCTATTCTATAAATCTGTTTATCCTCACCAAGCCCAGCACATTATTGAGCATCTCCTAGTTAGCAAGGAACTTACAGATTTGTTTATTCACAGAGATGTAATGTCTTAGTGGAAATTCTAGCCAATAGAAGATACAACAATTGATACCTATTTAGTCAGCTGTTAGTTCTAATTAGCCAGAATTCAATACTAAATTCACTGTTGTACATCACAGTCTGTTAGTTATCAGAGTAGAAAAATCTTATTTGAATTGGAGTTCACAATATATTTCTCATAAAACACATTTATCAGGATTTGTAATGTAATAAATGTGTAAAACACATTTATTAGGATTTCCTGGTTCTAGGTTCAACATAGATGTGACGATCAGGGCACAAGGAGAAGAAATAAGTAATATAAATCTTAACATCATGGTAGTGACAGGACTATGACACTTAGTTCTGTGTCTCATAAATATTTGTGTGGATAGTTTCCACTTCTAGTCTTTGGAATGTCATACCTTGTGAGGAACTAGAAGTTTGAATACAGAATCGGGTACTCCCTGATTGATAGAACTTCTAGGTCAGATGGAACCATAAACATGAACTGGAGACCTAAGGCTGAATAGTATAATATCTTGAACCTTGATTATATCCTGTACAAGTGTTTTGTTGTTTTTTTTTTTAATGAGAGACTTTATGTTACTGTTCTATTGCTGTTGCTATTGTTTTACCAAACAATTAAGATGATGTTGAAATTTTGCAAGGCAGAAAAATCCCCCTGTCCTGAACTTCCTTTAACTAAAATAGGTATCAGTACTTCAGAGATAGTTTACCAGAGTCAATGTTAAAGGATACTGAGACACACCAAGAGAGGAAACACAAGGCCAAAGGGCACACAGAATGAAACAGGTAAGGTGAACTCAGATCACGCAAAGTCTATTCTCATCTGCATGTGTTTCTTTTTAAAATATTAAACTATAAATAACAGGGACCCCTCTTCATCTTCTTTGGCATTATATTGTTTTCATTAAAATTATAAATATATTTAATGATTTTTAACTATGTAACAGTTCAGCAAAGAGTGCTTTCAGATGTTATTATTAACTATTATTTAACATTTTCCTCTACTCTAGAAGGAAAAACATATTATAACCATTTTGTAGATGATTTAGCTGAAGTTCAGAGAAGCCAAGTATACAAAGTCTGCAGGCTCCCTGCATTCTCCTTTGGTGTGGATGTTGCATTTGGAGCCAGCAAAGCCTAGACAGATGAGGGCTCCAGGAACTAGTAGAATACAGAGCAAAGGTGGTAGGGGTAGGTGATAGGTGACAGGTTTCCATAGCTAAGCAGGAGACAAAGGGAGGGTAATTCAGCATGGAATAACCATATTCAGAGTCAAGACATTAATTACATCAGCCACGAACTAAAAATTAGAGGTCAGTAAGGACAGGAAAAAACAAGTGCACAAGAGATATTGCCCCTCAAATTAGATGGGATCCAGAGCATGTCGCTTAAATCTATGGGTGTTTTCACTCTGTTGCCAAGAGATCGTGTGATTCTTCCCTTGTCCAAATATCTTGAAAGAAGTAAGAGCATGGTGCAGAAATCATACTACCTGAATGGTCATCTTCAAAACTCTAAATATTACTTTTCTAGACTGTTTATTTCAAGTTCCCATCTTGCTCTAGTACCTAACATTTGGAGAGAAGTTGGTAGGGCTATGAACATTAGGAAGTCCAGATTCCTAATAGACCAATTAAATTACATATGTTATATTTCTTTTCTCATCAAACTTAAACTGTTTTAATTTGCATGTTACTACTTGACTGATAGCCAATAGCATTAACCATTGTATTGTCACAGTGAACAACTTTCCAAGATAGATCAAGATAGATCATGCTCTAGAAACTTTTTGCATTTAACTATCATAATCAGAACCTCCAAGTATACCTAATTTAGTACTCAAAACAACAGTGGCATATTGTTACTGTGTACCGAGAACGATGATGATGATAATGATGATTAAGATAATGATAATAAGTAATATTATTAATAATATAAAGACTAAATAGCAGATTAGGCTTAATTCACAAGATGCCAGCTATGTTTAAAGAGTAATTCATTTAATAATTATTGAAACGAATTTTTGAGCGTTTCAACAGTAAGGACCAATTATTTACCCATAATAGTGTAGATACTTATCACATTTATTATCTGTTGCATTCAGTTTCAGAAATTATGCAGAAAATTCTCTTATTTCTATGATAGTAGCCATTTGTAATACATAATATGTATCAAATCAACATATTATATGCTTTAAACTTATATGTTAATTATTTCTCAATAAAGTTGGGGAACAAATATTTCCCAATTATTATTTTCTATGTCTCTCATACCAACTTCTATTTCTTAAGTTATAGAATATCTCTGTATGGTTTTAAAATGGTCCCTTTCATAGGCAATCAACTTAGTTAATAAATGTGAAATGGGCCTGATTGATCAGTAATTACCCGTGAACCACTCACATGGATAAGCAATGGTGTTTTTTAGATGGTAAAAAGTGTTATTTTCAAGGCTAGTTGTTCCCATATGCGTGCCACACATCCCTAAGCATTTCTCATTCTATTTGCATTTTTATGATGCTCAAAGCCTTGATGCTGCCAGTCACTGTAAATAAAATATGTGACCCAACCACATTTCAAATTAAATGTATCTTCCTAATTATGTGGAAAATATTTTGTTTCTCATGTCTATTATAGGATTTAGGGAAATGGATATGTAACACAAGGAAGTCCTACAAAAATTACATAGGCTTTAGTAAGAAATCTCAAACCCCAACACATCAGAACAAGAAAAAAATAAAGTTTTATATATATATATATATATATATATATATATATATATAGGAATACCACAACAGTGAAATATGTAGACAGGCTCAGAGGCAGTCTTTAATGACATCTCCTCTCACTTCCCCTGAGGTTCACGGGGGTCTGCCCAGGAGGTGAGAATTCAATCTGAGTTTGTCTTGCTCATAGCACAGACAACTCACTCTATTTCCCCATATACTGCAGTGTTTCTCCTTGGATGGCACTGAGAACATTGCCAGTTACTACATCTACACATGTCATCTTCCTACTGAGAGAAATGTGAGACAAATTTGAGGAAACTAACAAGAGAACATACACAGAGTCATAAGTTGATTTGAAATGAACCAAAAAGCTATCATTACAAGGTAATTCTATTAATGAAAAAGAGGTTTCTGATGAGTAACAACTCCTTCAATTCTGCCATTTATTTTCTTACTAAAGAAGAGCAATATGAATGGTAATCACATCACTTTAATAACAGTTAAGGTGAATACACAAAAATAAACCCAAAATGGATGAAAGACCTAAATGTCAGAGAAGAATCCATCAAAATCCTAGAAGAAAAAAAAAGGCAACAACCTCTTTGACCTTGGCCGCAGCAACTTCTTACACAACATGTCTTTGGAGGCAAGGGAAACAAAAGCAAACATGAACTATTGGGACCCCATCAAAATAAAAAGCTTCTGTACAGCAAAGGAAACAACCAGCAAAACTAAAAGGCAACCAACAGAATGGGAGAAGATATTTGCAAATGACATCAGATAAAAGGTTAGTATCCAGAATCTATAAAGAACTTATCAAACTCAACACCCAAAAAACAAAAAAATCCAGGGAAGAAATGGGCAAAAGACATGAATAGACACTCCTCCAAAGGAGACAGTCAGATGGCCGACAGTCACATGAAAAAGTACTCAACATCACTCATCACCCAGGAAATACAAATCAAAACCACAATGAGACACCACCTCACATCTGTCAGAATGACTAACATTAACAATTCAGGCAACAACAGATGTTGGTGAGGATGCGGAGAAAGAGGATCTCTTTTGCACTGCTGGTGGGAATGCAAACTGGTGCAGCCACTCTGGAAAACAGTATGGAGGTTCCTTAAAAAATTAAAAATAGAACTACCCTACAACCCAGCAATTGCACACTAGGTATTTATCCAAGGGATACAGGTATGTTGTTTCAAAGGGGCACATGCACCCCAATGTTTATAGCAGCACTATCAACAATAGCCAAACTAGGGAAAGAGCCCAAATGTCCATCAGTGGATGAATGGAAAAAGAAGATGTGGAATATATATACATATATATATATATATACACACACACACACACACACACACACACACACACACACACCCCAAGTAATGGAGTATTACTTGGTAGCCAAAAAGAATAAAATCTTGCTATTTGGAACTACATGGATGGAACTAGAGGGTATTATGCTAAGCGAAATGAGTCAGTCAGAGAAAGACAAATATCATACGACTTCACTCATAGGAGGACTTTAAGAGACAAAACAGATGAACATAGGGAAGGGAAGCAAAACTAACATAAAAGCAGGGAGGGGGACAAAATGTAAGAGACTTAAATATGGAGAACAAATATAGGGTTACTGGAGGGGTTTTATATATATATATTTTATATATATATAATATTATTATATAATATAATAATATTATAAATAATATATAAATATAAATATATATTTATATAAATATGAATATAATTTAAATATATAAATATATATAATAAATAATATAATAATATATAATATAATATAGAAATATATTTATATATTTATATATATATAATTATATATATATATAATTATATATATATTTATTATATATATAATATATATATATAATTATATATATTATATAATATATTATTGCATATATATGCAAATATATATTATATATAATTATATAAATTTTATATATATATAAATTTGCATCCAGGTTAGTATATATATATATATATATATATATATATATATATATATATATATAAATTTGCATTCAGGTTGACATGATCATAAAAATGTTAAGCTTTATCAAATGGCCTCTTCAGCTATTCACCAAATAATGCAAATTAACTGATCTATAGCTAACATTTCTTGAGTACTTCCTATGTTCTACGCACTATTTTAGGCACGTGAGATATATAATGCATTTAGTTTTCTCAAAAATTCCAAGAGGTAGGTAGTAATACCATCCTATTTTATAGAAAATAAAAATAAGGCACAGAAAATTCTACTGGGGGTTACTCACTGTAACTGCTTGGATGGCCTTTCAGAAATGCCCCAGGTTGAAGAATAAAATTGGCCCTGATATCCTTGCAATAAATAAAAACACACTGCCCCCAGTAAAAGTGAACTGCCCCAGGGAAAGGGGTAAACTTAAGGTGAAGCACTTCCTTCTTTTGAGGGCAATTACTGGAGAAGTACTCTGCTATGGTACTCAGCAGCCAAGAATTCTATCTTCTAGGAGAATTGGTGCCTCAGTCCTAAAGGTGGATCTCAGCAATGCACTCTAGCATCTTGTAATACTGCCTAACAGACAAGCCCTGGATGTATGATATAGCCACAGAGAAAGAAATGAATGAAGGGATGATTACAAAAATATGTCTGGTTTATCATCTGAACAAGAATACCTATTCAATTTTCCTAGAGTAGTATCATATTCACCATGTTCAGATTTCTAATTTTCATTTGGAAGAAGTACCACAATCTGAATTATCATCAAGGAGTATTCATATATTCCAAATGATGAATATGGAACATGAGAGCCATCCGGTGGAACAAAAAGACAACACTAACTGTCTTAGTGAAGACAACTGGCCACCAGAGACAAATGGAAGGAAATGCACTGTCTCAAAATACCACCACAAAGAATAATAACTCTAGAGACAACACTGAAATTATGTTTTAATAAACTAGAACAATAGAGGAGGAAGGGAACCACCATATTCTGAGGTTTTTGCTGAATGTTTGACTTTTATTATCAAACTTAGTATTTAAAACTCACTGAAAAAAAAAATTTAAAAAAAAAAAAGGGGCGCCTGGGTGGCTCAGTCGGTTGAGGGTCCGACTTCGGCTCAGGTCGCGATCTCGCGGTCCGTGGGTTCGAGCCCCGCGTCGGGCTCCGGGCTGATGGCTCGGAGCCTGGTTCCGATTCTGTGTCTCCTCTCTCTGCCCCTCCCCCGTTCATGCTTTGTCTCTCTCTGTCTCAAAAATAAATAAACGTTAAAAAAAAAATTAAAAAAAAAACAACAAAAAAAAAACCTCACTGAATATTAGGAAAGGACAACCAGAGGAGGAAGTTGATGATGAAGATTCAGAAAGGTAAAGTAAGTTGTCTACAGTGATGTGAGAAACAAGCCCACTGACCCAATCAAAGGAGGGACACGGAGACTCAGAGCACAGTGAAGTGAGGCTTTAATCAACATTCTTGCAAAAGCGGGTATCTGATGGACATGCACACTGGGGGTGGTTACAACAGGCAGTTTATCTCCTAGAGTGAAGTCCCTCCCTTGAATCTTCATTGGCTCAGTACTACAGAGGTTACAGCCTTACACAGAAGTCATCTATGCCCATGTAAGGCCAAAAAGTAGTCTGATTTGAACAAATGTATATTCATGGAGGTGACACAGAGACTTCAGTTCTTTGGTGCATGCTCATTGCAAAGCCCGCAAAAAATAAGCACGTGAAATGGAGAGGCGAAGAACCAGGAAGTGAAGTGTCTAAGGGTTTGGGACTCCATTGTGCAGGGTGGAGGGATTCATACATATTTCCAGCAGGTTGTAAACCTATTGTTAACTAGACAGCACAGCTTTTATTTGCTATTTCTGAAAATGAACCACTACTTCTCACAGGTGACGCAGCTAAAAAGTGATGCACCTTATATTTAAACACAATTGTGTCTAGATCTTGTCTAAAGACGCTGTAATCACTGTCTCTAAGTTTTATGTTTATTATTAAACAATCATGATTGCAATATGAGACATTAACACCCATTTTATAGTTTGCTATAAAATTTTATTTTTGAGCTTCATTTTATATTTTTTTCTTTATAATTTGTTCAATAAGCAAAGCAAAACAATGACAGTCCTTGTTTTACATACGAGCAGGTTCAGGTTTAGATGAGGGCTGCTTTTGTCTTTTCCATTCTCTGGGCTGCTAGAATGATGGAATTTCCATCCTCATTTGTCACCAGAGCTGACGACATTCTGGGTTTAATTTGAACAAACTGAACTGAGCAGTGTACAAAGAAGGCACAGGGTGCTGTGGCTCATTTCTTTGGTGATGCTTTCCTTCCAAAATCACACATGGAAGGGTTTCAAAGAGGCTAAGTGGCTTGTCCAAAGTGACTCAGCTTGGACATGGCTAAGTCAAACCACAAAAACAGGTTGTCTATTTCAAATCATTTGGACATATTTTTGATGCAACAGCTATAGCTTTTGATGTGATGGTAACACGATTCTTAAGTTTTTTATTTTTTATTTTTTTAATTTTTTTTCCCCTGAGTTCCTGCTTCTTCTAGTTCTTGCTCTCTCAAACTGATTGCAAGGAGAAGCCAAAGTCAGATGAGACCTGGGACAATCTCCTGTCCCAGATAATGACCATATTGTTTCCTCTGCCTATTCCTGCAATCTCACTGAATGATATCTGACGTATCTTTTTTGTTCTACAGGAATGTAGGAGATCTTTCTTTTGACCACAGGAGAAAAACAAAAAAATAAGCTGTTTTCTCTCTCTCTTTCTCTTTCTCTTATATTTCAGTTCACATAAAATTCTTTTGAAGTCAGATGACTTTTGCTTCAATCACTTTCAATTTTATTGCAGCCAACAATCTCTATGTTACCCATTTTTCATTTTTTTATGTCAAAGGATTTGTTTAATCTCAACTTTTCTCCATTTAGATAGTTACTTCAGAGAAGCTTTAACCTTTTATCAGCCAAGTAATTTGCACGTTCTCTGGAAAACATCTGTATTCCAGAAAAGAGAGAGAGCGCACACGCAAGCAAAAGAGGAAACAACTCTACACGTAAAGGAAATATTTAGATAAAGGCAGAGAAAAGTGAGAATCTAAGAATCAGGTGTGTGCACTGGTAGCTTATGAAGAAATCAGCTTTAAGTTTTTCTTGAGACTGGAGCACAGCCTTAAATAGAGTAGGAAAATGCAATTCTCCCTACAAGCCACTACCACTCTAATGAATTAAAATTCTACAAATGGGATTTGGGGCCAAAGCTGCCATTCATTCATCTGTCAGTTCACCCATCTACTTACTCATTTGTTCTCTCAATATTCATGAATACTTAATATATCCCAACTACTAGTAAATCATTTCATTGCCTTGATTTGGTTCCTATATGCAGGTCTCCCTCAGAAGGTATTACCAGGTCTTCAGACCATGAACTGACTCCATATTCCAACATGACAAAAATGCTAAAGGAAACATTGGTCAAAACTGTTAATTTGCTTATCGTTGGATCATTTTTTTGTAACTCACTTTCTTATACATTTTTCCCCATTAACTTTCTTTGGACACACTCTACATTTCCTAAAATTCTAGAGTGATCCATTCAAGTAAACTGCCAGACTAATTTTCAATTTTCTGGACAATCTTAGCATTTGTCATATACCTGTCCTGAGACAAGCTGAATCTTCTTCTCTTATTAAATGTATCAGCTGAAGTTTTCTTTACTGAGGATGGAGCTGAGATTTATCTCACACTTGTCCAAATCCAAAGCCTTTAGTATTTCTACCAGAATAAAGCAACAGGAAGCTATTCAGAACTGAAGAAGCCATTGAATATTACTATAAGATCAGCTACCTAACTGTTTTCTACTTCTCAGGATTGATATTTGTTATGGTTGTGTATCACAATGGCTTCCTGGTGGTTTCCCATCTCTCAGTCCACTAAGCCATTTCTGTGAATGATCTCCTCTTCTAGTAAAGCAGTTGGTACCTTCAAGTTTAAGTGCATCTGTGCATAATTTTAATATGCAGGGCCCCTTCCTCTCTGCCACTAAACCCCTCTCCTCTCAAGTATGCAAGTGGCTGACACCTACCCTGCAATGGTCAGTTGTATTAAATTGAGAAATAGTCACAGGTCATAAACTCCCAAATAAATTGTGCTCAAATAAGATGGGCATAGAAATTCAGGTTCTAGATCACCTTTATTTCCAAGTTGCACTGTGTTCACATTTCCTCTTGTTCCTGTAATGAATCCTTATTTATTTAATGATGGTGATTAGATGCCTTAAATTACCAGAAATAAAATCCATTTCCCTCAGCACTGGGCATATATATGAGAACCTTCAGTTGTGTATTCTCCAGGCTCTTTTTATAATGGTACTAAATACATATAAACAAGCATCTGGTGTAGCAATTTAAATGTTTTATCCTTATGTACTACTGCATGTATATTAAAAACAGAATGTGTTATTTAAAATATTAGTTATGTTCATGGATTGGAATCTTTATTTGTGAATAGCTAGCACATAAAGATCACCAAGCAAATATTGCAAAGTATACTTTCTCACTCAAATAGGTGTATCTTCCATTTGACTCTGTGTATTTTACATCTATTATTCAGGATCATGTTACAAAGTACTCAGCATATACATCTACAAGAGGTCACACCTCTTCTTGCTTTAGGTAATTTAAAAGAAAATAACTACACTTTCTTAAGCTATCCAGAGACTCAAATACAATTTTGACATTTGCTGCCTTGAAATAATGGTGCTGATTATAATTAAAATTTGAATAGAAATTGAAAATTAAAATGACAAAAAAGAAGGCCCTGGAGTTCAGAAAAATGTATATAAAATAGGGTCATGAAAAGAGAGAAGAGTTTGAAAATAGTATGCTGACAATGATTTTAGGAATAAAATGTTAATAAGTATAATAGAGGCTTATACATTCTTTGTAGAATGAGGTGACTCTTACCCTGCTATTTTGGGTGCAGTGACATTTGATGTGTAAGATATTAGAAGGAACATGAATTAAACTCTTCAAAATAAGAAAGGTCAGAATGTAGACATTGTCTGAGATTCCTTTCATTAATTTTACTGCTTACAAATTCAAGTGGGATTGCAGAATAAAGCCAATTTTAGAGACACACCATTTGACCCAAGCCCCTCAAAAAAGATAATATTTAACCTCCATCTCCAATCTATATTAAAGTGCTTTGCCCTTGAATTAGCCAGTAAATGGCTTTCACTCTCTCCTCTACTTTGTGCATTTTCGAAGGCATATAGTAAATATCCCGGGAACAGAATACTCTACGTTGAAGACTAGCCTTTGGATGGTAATTTTGTGAATCATACAGCAATTATAAATTAATATTTACCTTCAAATAAAATATGTCGTTTTATGCATAATGACAGGTATTCTGTCATTCATTTATTCAGTTTTTTTACAGATCATGTTGGCTCTCTTTTACCATGTAACAAATTACTATAAACTTAGCAGCAGAAAACACAATAAATTTGTTACCTCATAGTATTTTCATAGGACAGAAGTTCAGTAATGGTGTACCTGGATTCTCTGCTCAGAGTTTCAAAAGATTACAATCAAGGTGTTGCTATAACACAGCTCATATGAGACTCAATGACCTACTCCAAGCTCATTCAAGTTGTTGGCAGAATTAAGTTCCTTCTGATTGTAATACTGAGGTAACATTTTCTTTAGCTTTTAACCAGGGACAAATCTCAATTTCTAAGGCTGCCCAAAGCTCCTTGCCAAACAGCCTCTAAAAGCAGTTCACAGCAACACTGTTTGCTTTCTTCTAAGTCAGCATAAGTATTTATCTGTAAGGTCTTCAATAGGACCAGCTGGAGGAAATACTCTGCTTTCAAAGGTCTCACCCTTTATGTCAGCCTCACCCAGCATAATCTTCTTATCTTAAGGTCACAAAACCCCACCCTAGCAGTACCTGGATGTGTTTGATTGAATAGCTGACATAACATGCATATACATTTGGGGCCTAGATCTTGGGGGAGAGTTTAGAATTTTCCACCTAACTCAAAAAATAAACAGATTAACATATGGAAAGGGAAGCAAAAATAATATAAAAACAGGGGGGCAAAACATAAGAGACTCTTAAATATAGAGAACAAACACTGAGGGTCACTGGAGGGGTTATGGGTGGGGAGGATGAGCTAAATGGGCAAGGGGCATTAAGCCCCTCCCGGAGTCTTATACATAGGGGATGAATCACTGGATTCTACTGAAATCATTATTGTGCTATATGCTAATTAACTTGGATGTAAATTAAAAAAATAAATGAAAATAAATAAATAAATTTAAAAATATACACTTTTAAATTAAAATATAATAGGTGCGTCTGGGTGGCTCAGTTGGTTGAGCGTCCGACTTTGGCTCAGGTCATGATCTCACCATCTGTGAGTTCAAGCCCCGCGTCAGTCTCTGTGCTGACAGCTCAGAGCCTGGAGCCTGGTTCGGATTCTGTGTCTCCCTCTCTCTCTGCCCCTCCCCCGCTTATACTCTGTTTCTCTCCTTCTGTCAAAAATAAACATTAAAAAATAATAATAATAAAATAAAATAAAATATGTATATATATATATGTATATATATATACATATATATATATATATATATACATATATATATACTGTACCAAGGAAGCAACATTGTCTTGAATAAGAACCTACATGTGAGTTTAGACTCAGACTACTTTGAGTTAACATTCAGCCTTTTGGGAAAAACTCTTTACTTCCTTAAGAATAAAATTTTATATCCCATGTAGGTAGGATGCCTATATATGTTATTCTACCCAGGAAGTTTCTAGCTTACCTCTGTTTTTCTGGTAATATTAACAGTGTTCCCTTTTATCCTAAAATGCAGCCATGTTTGGGTAACAAATCACACAGTCTACTTAACATTAGGTTATTAAGAGGATACAATATGGAAATGTGCATAAAATCCTTCAGTGTGTTTGCCTTACAAAAATACTCAAAGCCATTAGTAGAGATGTCCCTTTTTCATCAGCCCGAGCTTGTGTAACTGTCATTGTACAAAGGATTTATAAGTATAGACACTATGCCATGTTTAATAATAAATACAAGAAGATAAATACAAAATAAGAACTTAAGAATTAGGATCATGAGTTATTCTTAAGAATTTCAGAAAATTAGGAAACAAAAATCAAGAGCCAAAGTTATATGTATTTGTGCTGGAAACAGAAAATTGAAGTCATAAATTTTGGAGGTGGGGGGGAAGCTAAGTAAGAGTTCTTAGAAGAGAAAATTGAAATGATTCTTAAAAAATTAATATAATTCCCATGAATTAAGAAGAAAAGGGAGGGCAATCTAATACATACATACATACATACCAGAGAATGGATTAAAAGTTCTACATGGATAGGAAACAGAATGATGTTAGGGTCTGGTGACAGAGACAACAAAGTGAAGTTCATTTCAAATAGTAAAGGATTTTGACAGCTGGGTAAGGAGTTTATACGTTTTTAATAGGTGATTGATACAATAACAGCCTGTCAAATGATTATGAGAGGCAAGGATTGAAAGAGGAAACAGGGTCAGGAGAAACCTGAAGAAAAATAATGGAGTCTCGAGTTAAAATAGTGATGGCTTGAAGAAGGAGGAAAAGGACATAAGTGAGAGAAATGGAAGAACATACATACACATCAAAGCAGTAAATGAGTGGATATCAATCACAAGATGGATGAAGGGATCTATTACATAAAAGTATAGAAAGGTGTCAGTTAGGTAGTGCAAATTCCAAGATTTAAGTTATCAAATTTACAAAAAGAATTGCTCAAGTAAGGAGACTATACCCAGGTATGTAAATTATTATTGAAGGGACTCAAAAAGATGGAAGAAAGCAGAGCTAAGTATGGTCTATATTTCATTATACTGAAGAGTTAGTACAACAAAAAGCATAGCAAAAATCTGACCAGGTAGAGATAAAGGTGGCCTTTTAAATGGGTGTATTTCTTTTCTGATTGCTGGGTTTTTTTCAACAGAGCTCCTATTTTATTGTGTAAGTAGTATAATTACAAAAAAAAGTTAAATTAAATATGTAATATACTAACTAGAGATATGCTCACATCTTGTCTAGTTAGTTCTATCTTGGAAAAGGTTTTGTGGAGATGTTTGGAAAAAAAAGCATGGTGCATGGAGCCTTGAAAGAAAGGCTATGACACAGGAATATTAAAGTTATATTAACTCAATATTATATATATACACACACATATATACATATATACAAATATATACACATATGGAAAATGTTTAAATATGTTTGTTTTTACATATATCTGTGTCTACATATATATGGTTTAATGCATATTTTACATGCATTTGCATACATATATTATACATATGTGTGTGCGCATATTTTTCCCACTGTCCCATCAATTCATCTAACTAATAATCAGCACAATGGAGGAGGGAGAGGACAGGGAAAAGCCCAAGACAATAACTGTATAGATGTTAAGCTCAGTCTGTTGCTTGACTTACATTTTTCTTATTTTCACCTTAGATGTTTGGGCCCACCCAGCACGGAGTGGAACGGAGACACCACTATGCATATTCTCAGTTCTGTTGAGCATTTTATCTGTTTAGCTTACTCTTTTTCACCCCATTACTTCCAGTGACCCAGGGAGAGTAAAGGTTTTAGCAGCTTCCTTGACTGCCTTTTTTATACTCCTAGGAAGTTTAATGGTCTCCCTCTGCATCTGGTAACTGATACCATTAATTAGACCTGACAAATTAATGATAGGCTATATTAACCACATTTGTCTAAGCATTACACAGATATCTCCTGCTTCCAGTGGGAATCATTTAGACTAAAGAAAAATATTTAGAATCCTGGATTCACCCATAAAGTCAGGTTTCCTAATCACAGAAGTATCTCAAGTAAGATTTAGCAAAGGGATGGACTAAAATTCATTGCATGCATTTCATCCAACAGCCGCAGAGCAGTTGGTTTGAAATCTCATCCTAATGGTTAAAAATCATCAATAGTTCCCCATTATTTCTTAGCCAGGGAAGGCGCTTCATGTTCTGCCTTTCCTAACCTATATCTATTTCCTTTCACACAAATATTCCAATCTGGTTGAATTATTTGCTTATCCATATCTTGAAGGGTAATATCCATTTGAAATTGATTTCACCTAGACAAGCTAGGTTTGGCTGTACCTACTTGTTTCATCCTTATTTTAGATCATGAGAGTGAGCAAAGCAAAGAATATACAACTTCAGTGTTCTATAGTTCCAGCGTCAAGAAATAGGTGGTAGTCTGGGTAGAAGAGCTGCAAAGCACTGATTCTTCATTCAAACTACCTGTTCAGTAAAAGCCTGGGTATGGAGTTGACACAGCAAGGGACAATCCCAGCATGCAGAGGCTCCCAGGTCAATCTTCTCAGACAATAGGTCATTTGGGGAGTGGAGATGGAAAAACTGGGGGGGGGGGGGGGGGAGGGGCAAGCAAAGCCTCAGGCTCTAAGGAATTTTGCCTCAAGAAGAGAGGTCAGTACAGAATTGTGTTCTAAAGGAATCATAGCTACTTAGCTGAAACCACATTAGAATATGTTCTGTTTTCCAATTTGTCCCAAGGTCAGAGCTAGATCAACATGTCTTACAATCTACTAGTAAGTACCATAAGTGACTCCATGGTCAAGCAGTGAAGGACTCATACATCAGTGAATGATCATAATGCTTTACTTCTACAGGTAGGCTGGACACAGAACTCCCTAAGGACAACAGAACTGAGGAGTCTAGAGATGGCCCTAAGCATTTAAGCACAGCATTCAAACTACCCCTCTACATTCATCACTTGAGTTGGAGGGAGGTAAGAGAGAAAAAAGCGAGTTAAGTATCAAATAATACAAGGTATATGATTAAAAGTTCTTTTCAGTGGTACTCATAGACCAGTAGTAAAGTTTTAAAAGAGGTTGCCATTCAAAATTTTCAGTATTTCAATCTGTCTAGTCTGGGTCCTGATTCAGAAAGTATAAGTTTACATGTATTCCCTAAAGCAAAATACACAAAATATATTTTCTCTTCTGTAAAATAGGGACATTAACACTGACATCATGGAATTACCATGACTATTAAGAAAGAGGATAGGGAAAGGGAAGCAGAAAATGCTGTCGATGCTGTATCTCATCCCTCTGGCTCATGCTGCATTCACCTGTAACTGTGATGCGGTGTTTACAACATGCTAGCAGCTTCCTAACTCAGGTGGCTGCATCTCTCAACCTCTCTGCCCAAGAATTTTCTCCAGTATCCCTGGGCTATGCTAAACTGAAAGCAGCTCTCTATTTTCAAATGTGTGAAATTAACACCCAGGGGGCAACCCTCTGCTATTAGAAAGTAGGAGTTGGTATATAAATAGCCCAGTCTCCAGTCCTGAGTCAATAATTCTGAGCATGCTCCTCAAGATTTCTCAACAGTGTCTTTGAGCTTCAGTTACCCACAGCAGTAGCTAACATATCTTCCAGAAACTTTCTTTCCTTCTCATTTTACTTACTTCTTTAACTATAATTCCTGATCATCTCCCAAATGAAGTACCTGTACTCAAATTGTTATTACTTCAGTGTCTCCTTTTGGAAAAATCCTAACTAAAATGGGACATTTCCCCCTTTTAACCCTTTACTTCATAATAATGTTATACCTATTCAAAGATTTTAAGTTAATATTTTATCATTGATTCACTTGTGTATCTCCCCTATAAAAATGTAATCTCCTTAAATATAAGAATATTTTATTTGGCATTCTAATTTTAATATTACTGTAATCTGTAAAAGATTGTTGAATGAATGAATACAAAAAAATGTGGAGATGGACATCCATGAATTGTTCTATGCCTTACTGAGTATGTCCGTTATCAATATAGCAATAATTCAGCTGGCATAGCAGATTGTAATTTCTATATGCTCTGAGGATATAAACCTTGCCTCACCATAGGCCTGATTTCAAGGACCTGAGCTTTCCTCTCTCCTAAAAAGTAAACAAAATAAACAATACTAGACCATTACAACAGTATAAACATTTGGCAATTTCAGGTAAGTTCAAGCAAGTGTATTCACAAGAAAGCATATTAGAATAAGAACCTCAGGGGCATTTGGGAAAGTTTGGGAAAATGAGATAAATAAGGTGACCTTGGGTGCTACTTTTTCTACTCCAGGAACTAACCCTCTATTTGGAGGCACTTACTTCCATCTGAAATAGTTGTTCAACAAGTTGGAACTGACAGAAGACATAATGTTTTACTGCCATGTGTCAGGCAGCTTGGTGCATTTCATGCCTGAATAAATACAAAATGAAATTTTAGCTCAAGGAGATGGTATAGTAAATGGTTCTTCATAAAGCAGGGAGTAAGGAATATGTCTCCCATGGAGGAACTCATGGTGACATGTATCTGATTTATATTTTAATTGCCAGAATAAAATCAAATATCCCTAAATTCAGGCATGCTAATGAACAAGAAACAGAATTAGCCTTTTCTGTGCCTGTTGAATTGTCTAATGTTTGCTGAGAGAAGCAAACAGAACATCATAGATCCAAATATTACCCCAAGGTGTTTTAAGCACTATAACTTGCAGATTAACATTGAATGGCCTTTTATAAGAACCTTTTGAAATGATACTGAATCTTCAGCAACATGGTTTCCCCATAAAGACATGTTGCAAAGATTTGTTAAAATTGTCTACTGAATTTCTTTAAGTTGACACATATAAAGTAAACCTGACTTTTGAGTCAAGTTTTCAAAACTGGCATGGACAAACCTTGGTATCCTATTTGCCATAAGAATTTATTTATTTTGGGGGGCGCCTGAATGGCTCAGTAGATTGAGCAACTGACTGTGATTTTGGTTCGGTCATGACTATAGGGTCCTGGGATCAAGCCCCGTGTCAGATTCACACTAGACTCACACTGAGCATGAAGCCTGCTTAGGATTCTCTCCCTCTCTCTCTCTCTCTCTCTCTCTCTGCCCCTGTCTCCTGCTTGTTCTCTCTCTACCTAAAAAAAAAAAAAAAAAAAAAAAAAAAAAATGTCAAGGTATCCTATGATTATCTTCTAATAGCATTATGATCTTACATTTTTTTATGGTCTGACATTTAAATCTAATGTATTTGGGTTGACTTTTGTATATACAGTAAGATATAGTATAATTTTGTTCTTTTGCATGTGGAAATACAGTTTTTATCAAACTAATTGGTACATTATACAGAATATATATATATATATGTATATATATATATATATATATATATATATATATATATATAAGTATATGTATGTATATGTATGTGTATATATATGTATATATGTATATAGTTAGGTGCATACATGCACAAAATTCTATACAATTGCTATATAATACTGATTCATTGAAACTTTATAATTAGAAAAGCCATTCTGATTCTCTAGTAACATTTTTGTCTTATCCATTTTGTCACATATCAGAATAGACATTCATATTTTCTTATTGTTGCCAATTGCATGTTATGACTTTTTCTATCATTATACTTACTATTTCTATCTTTGATTTTTTTTAAAATTTTTATTTATTTATTTTTAGAGAGAGCATGAGCAAGGGACAGACAGAGAGAGAAGAGAGAGAGAATCCCAAGTAGGCTCTGTGTTGTCAGCACAGAGCCCAACGTGGGGCTTGATCTCATGAACCATGAGATCATGACCTGAGAGGAAATCAAGAGTTGGATGGCTAACCACCTGAGCCATCCAAGCACCCCTTTATTTGTATCTTTGAATCAAATTGATGTTTCTAGTAGAGAGCATGTAGTAGAATCTTGTTTATTTGTTTTAATCAAGGCTAAGAACATTTTGATTGGATAGTTTATTCTATTAATATTTGGGGTAATTAATAATTGATATAGTTTATTTATAGAGCTATTTTTTTATTTTTTAATGTTTTTAAATCTTTACTTATTTTTGAGAGAGAGAGAGAGAGAGAGAGAGAGAGAGAGTGGGGGAGGAACAGAGAGAGAGGGAGACACAGAATCCGAAGCAGGCTCTAGGATCTGAGCTGTCAGCAGAGAGCCAGATGCAGGGCTCAAACACACAAATGTTGAGACCATGACCTGAGTCAAACTCGGAGGCTCAACCAACTGAGCCACCCATGTGCCCCTATTTATAGAGCTTTTAAATTATCTATTTATTTATATCTGTTTCTCCTCAACTTTTGTTCTTTATTGGAGCTGACATTTGGTGTTGTATTATTACACTGATACTTCTTTCTCCCATCAATTTAGTGTGATTACTGAGAAATATATGTGTTACATAGAACCTAGAATATTATTTTATAGGCATAATTTTATATATTGATCTTTGAATCAGTTAAGAAAAGAAAAGAAAAGAAAGGAAAAATTATTCATAGAAATTATCTTTTACAATTACATAATCACATTTATCAGTGTTGTGGTTTAGTTGTGTTTTTTGTTTGTTTGTTTTGTTTTGTTTTGTTTTCTCCTGTGGATATAAATTAAGGTTTAGGCACATTTGCTTTCATCTGGAAGAACTTGCTTTGGTATATCTTATAAACTGATCTGATAGCAACACATTCTTTCAGTTTTTCTTTACTATGAACTGTCATTTTTTTTCTTTTTTTATTCTGCATTTCAAAGGATAGTTTTGTTGGGTATAAGTGCCTTCACTGATTTTTTTTTTCCTTTCCTTATAGTATTTTGAATATATCCTATCTCTGCTTCCTGTCCTCTGTTTTGTGTGCTGGGAAGCCAGCTCTTAATTTTATCAGACTCTCATTGTACATAATTAGTTGATTTTATCTTGCTGATTTTAAGATTTTCTCTTAGTTTTTGTCTTTGCATTACTGTTGTTTGGACTGTATAATTTTATCAATCTATATCTAAGTTTGTAAATCATTTCTTCTGCCATTTCAAACACATTTTGAACCCTCGAGAATATTTTTCATTTCAGGTGATATCATTTTACATTTTATTACAGAAATCTCAACCTGCCATCTCTTAAATAGAACATCACCAAATGAATAAATGATACGTGAAAAAGGAGTCACTGACCTCCTGGCTGCACTCATCTGAAATTTAGACTTTAAAATGTGAATCTGGGAGGGTAGGAGATTCTGGCGGACTTTTCCTCCCAGCAATCCTGGGAGCTGGGTGAGAAAACCTCACCTTTTGGCAACATCACCTGGAGATGTGCATCTCCAATACTGAGTTGGGAAGATGAGTGAGGCTCAACTTGCAGCAACTCTTACTATACTCATTGAGATTTAACACATTTTCTTGACTGAATGTTTCTGCACTTGCTATAATCCTAGGACAAATTTAATATACTTTCGATACTTATTTTTAATAATTTTCACCAATTTCAGTTGTTTCCCAGTAGGTCAGATTCATGGAGTTTCTTACACAGCCATTCAAGATGTTGTCTTAAAATAGTTATCTTTCGGGGCGCCTGGGTGGCACAGTCGGTTAAGCGTCCGACTTCAGCCAGGTCACGATCTCCCGGTCCGTGAGTTCGAGCCCCGCGTCAGGCTCTGGGCTGATGGCTCGGAGCCTGGAGCCTGTTTCCGATTCTGTGTCTCCCTCTCTCTCTGCCCCTCCCCCGTTCATGCTCTGTCTCTCTCTGTCCCAAAATAAATAAAAAACGTTGAAAAAAAAATTAAAATAGTTATCTTTCCTTATTCATATTTGGTGTCTGCTCATGTTTATATAGCCCAGCACTGTAAGAAATGTTTCAGTTTAAGAAATGTTTAGGAAATGCATTTGTAAATAAACAAACAGACGAATAAATAAATAAAAATTTAAGTGAGCAAGAATGAACAATTCCAATATGTTGGCCAACATTAAATATGTGTGAAGTTGACTGGCCTCACAGACAAGGTTATAGATACATAAATATAGATATATAAATTAAAGATATATAGATTATAAGTACATAAATGCCAAGTTACTTTCTACTTCTTTTGAATAAATATAGATATATAAATTAAAGATATATAGATTATAGGTACATAAATGCCAAGTTACTTTCTACTTCTTTTGAAAATGAATAAAGGATATGTTAGGTTTCAGTTATAAGCCCTTCTTATATCTCAGAATCCAGGTGTATCAAGAAAGTAGATTTGATCACCATGGAAACAAGATATCTCTCCCCTCTACATCTTGCTCAACTAATAAGAATCTTTCAGTATAGATTATTCTATGCCTTCTAGAGAAGCCTGGGCCATTATCAATTCAAAATGAAAAGAATGCACAAAGGAGAATGAACACCCCTCTTTTCAAATATCATGTGAAACAAAACTTTGTAAAGAATCTTTAAAGAGTATTTCAAGGAAAAAATACATTTTATTTGTATTTTTTCAATGGAAAGAATCTATTGACTTGTTAAGTGTCTGATATATATCATCTAATAGTCGCAAAGCCTGAGAATTACGGTTCCCAAATAATAAATATTTCAACAAATAAATTAAGAAATCTGAGTTGTAACTAAGGGATATCTGTAGTCAAAACATATTATCTTTTCCATAGTAACTGTACATTCTTTCAGTGGTAGCGATAAAATAAATCCATATTATCTTAAAATATGTATGCTAGTCCTCATCTTCTGCTTCTGTTGTCAATACACAAAAATGGGCTCTTTCAACCATGAAACCAAAACATCCTGGGGCTCAGTAAATGGTATTTAGTAAAACTCTTGGCTTTTTACATTATTTTGTTTTGTTTTGTTATGTATTTTCCATTTTTAGTTTATCTGAAATCTAGCATTTGGATGGCCAAAGAGAATGATTTTGTTCCTTTAAACATTTAAAAACAACACAAATCAAATGCATTTTTTATTATTGGTCCTGCTATAGTAATGAAACAAATATGTTTAAAAATAACATAGCAGAGCAGAAAATGGGCTTGGTATCAGATGTGCCTCACAAATCTAGCCCTGCTACTCTTAAGGCAAGGCTCTAGATAATTACCATTTTGCAACACCATAAAAATGCCTTTATTATATTTTGCATTAATTTGTCTTGGCTGGTTTGTCTTTTCTTATACTTGTAGAAGACAACTTATCTGTGAACAAGCTACATTGGTTGGAGGAGAAATGGGTCAATAAAAATGTGAGATGTCTTCTTATATTATAATTATTTCTTAGTTACAAATATAAAATTCATTTAAGTCAATCAGTTTCTCAGGGTTTGTGAAATCCTAAGATGTGGTAATAATGCTTAACAAATGATTACCTCTCAAATATTGATTGACTGCCAGTGAGCAATTGGGTTTCCTGCTTGCTTTTAATCCAAAATAATCACATGAGTTTTGAAGAAACCACAGACAAAACAATATCCTTGATATATGCACATGTAATCACTGTTAATCCCCCCACCACTTATTCTCTATTATTAAAAGAGGGAGAGTTCTTTCTTTGAAGACATATTAGAATGAAAAATTTGCACAACTCTTCTACAGTGCACTGAAATTCATTTCAAAATTCATAATAATGGTCATTTAGTAGAAATGTTTCAATTATTGAAAAACACTTTTTCCTTTTAGTTTCCTGAAAAAAACAAAAGACTGCATAGGTGGGCGCCTGGGTGGCTCAGTCAGTTAAGCATCTGACTTCGATTCAGGTCGAAGTTTGTGAGTTTGAGCTCTGCGTTGGGCTCTGTGCTGACAGCTCAGAGCCTGGAGCCTGCTTCAGATTCTCTGTCTCCTCCTCTCACTGCCCCTCCCATGCTCAAAGTCTCTCTTTCTCTGTCTCTCAATAATAATAAATAAACATTTAAAAAAGAAAAAAAAAAGAAACAACTGGATAGGAATGGTAACTCATTTAGAACATTACAAAGATTTTGATGGGAAAGAAGGACACATTTCATGTGTGTGTTCCTCTAAAAAAAGGGGGTGGGTGGGTAATAAGCTCTTGTGTACAGAAGAAGCTAAACCAATAGAAAGTATATCATTGTAACAACCAGAAATGAAAAGATATCAAAGTGATTAAGGATGCTGTTTAAATATACTGGATGGTAGGGTTTCAACAATGAGAAGTGATAATTGGTTAATCCATTCTTTGCCACCCTACCTCCCAATTTTGAGATGCAATTTGCAATGCATTTTTCTCCAAGTACCAATCCTGGGGAAGAAGACCGCATCCTGCAAATCTTGACTTAGATGAATCTACTCCATCTTTTGGGACCTTCTCTCCTTTCCTTAAGAATTTAATTTTTCTCCTGCTTCTTTCTTGATTTTCTGTAACATTTCCACTCAGGGCTTCTCTTTCTTATTTTATTTTCTCTGTTAGTAACATTAAAGCTGGTGAAAGAACACTGTTTTCCTCCATAAAGCCTGGATCCAAATCTTTTTTTTAAAACAGTAGGGTTTTTTTTTTTAATATTTATTTATTTTTAGGAGAGCAAAGTTGGGGAGGGACACAAAAAGGGGGACAGAAGATACAAATTGGTCTTTGCACTAACAGTCTGACATCAGTGAGCCCGATGTGGGCCTTGAACTCACAACACGCAAGATCATGACCTGAGGCGAAGTTGGATGCTCTACCGACTGAGCCACCCAGGTGCCATTGGATCCAAATCTTCTTTACATAAATTAATTATGCACTTCCTATGAAGTTCACATTTTTTATAATTAGGATATATAAAACATTTCAAACATCACAGTTATATTTAAGTATATAGGAAAAAAAGAATATCAGCTTTATTTAGTGTCAGAATAGGCACAGCTCACTACCCAGCATTTTAAACTAGTCAAATTATTTCATTTGTATAACTGTGAAAAATATGTATTATTATACTTATTTCAGCAGAAGGTAATGCTAAGTCTCAGCAAGAATAATTTGGACCAAATTGCAAGTTTGCTTTGACTTCCAATAACCCTCTTTTTCTCTACCTTACCACATGACATTGCTCTGGTGGCTAGCAAGTTGGAGGTTGAAATCATCTATAGACTCATTCACTCATACGACTGGTTGTTTATTCTAGCTATCCCCTTATGTCTCCTTAGAATTTAACTATCTGTCACCTGGAATACTAACATAATTTCTGATGTGGCCTAGGACTCCTTACAACAGCTTGATTACAAGGGCAGAGCAAGGGGAAAGAGTCAGAAAGAGGGAGAAAACTGCAAGGAAGATATTGTGACTTGGATGACCTAGCAATGAATAGCAAAAAATGTCACTTCTGCTACTGTGCTTTTTATTGTTTGTTTGTTTGTTTGTTTATTTATTTATTTTTTTATTTAGAAAGAGAATCCCAAGCAGGCTCCATGCTCAGTGCAGAGAATGATGTGGGGCTTGATCTTACAACTGGGAGATCATGTCCTGAGCTGATATCAAGAGTCTGATGCTTAACTAGCATAGCCACCCAGGTGCCCTTGCTACTGTGTTTATTAAGGTTGTAACAAGAAAGGAAGAAATAAACCTCCCACTTGGCCAGATACTGGAAGAGCATGTGGTACTGAAATACAGCTGTGGACTTTTTAGAAAACATATTCTACTGTAAGTTTATTCATGGCCCAAAGCAGACTTTCTCCACGTATTCTGAATTGTTTATTTATTTTTTTTCTTTTCAACTTGTTGATAGGATATTAGAGATTAAGCAGAGTCCAAAAGCCTCTGGAAATAAATCAGTTTTCATTAAGTACATGATTGGGTCTTTGGAAGTTGCCCTAACAATTCTCACTAACCTTGAAATTAACCAGCACAGTACCACAATGAGTTTTCAATGTAACCTTTTAAGATAACTGGATTTGCATTAATGCCCAAGGGTAGAGGGATAAAAACAAAACAAAACAAAACAAAAAACAAACAAACAAAAAAAAGACTATGCTATATATTCCCCTGCAGTTTATATAGGATGTTTAACTACAACAATAGTTAAATTTCTATAATTGTGCATTGCAGAAAATCCATAGAAAGTGTTCATTCTCTCTAAAGTGATGATATACATATATCATATATCATATATCATATATCATACATATATATATATATATATATATATATATATATATATATAATTATTGACTATGTTCTTTCTCATTTCCCCTGAGATTAATTCTGAAACAACTATGGTCCTATAATCCTGTTTGTTTTCATTATCGGTGTTTTCAAAATAATCAGCATGCATTAATTAGAAATATATGTAGTATTAGGGCTAAAGTGATTGAGAAAAAACAAACAAGCCAACAAAACCAAGGCTCACATTATGAAGTTTATGCAGCAGTGGTAATCCTTATCAAAGAAATCTATTCATTGTTTGCAATAAATGTAATACACTTATAAACTCCTAATATTTGATCTTCAATATGTTTGCTCTGCTTGGAATTCCTTCAAACATCCTCTTTACTTCACTTCTTGATATTCTAATACTGACCATCTTTCTTGATTCACTGCAAAGAGCTCCCTTACGAGTTTATATCTCATAGGGGCACCTGGGTGGCTCAGTCAGTTAAGTTTCTGACTTTGGCTCAGGTCATGATCTCATGGATCCTGAATTAGAGGCCCCTGTAAGGCTCTGTGCTGACAGCTCAGAGCCTGGAGCCTGCTTCAGATTCTTCATCTCCCTGTCTCTCTGCCCCTCCCCTCCTCATGCTCTGTCACTCTAAAATGAAAAAAACATTTAAAAAATTAAATAAAGAGTTTATTATCTCATGAAAACATACACACCTGAGACATGCACTCCTGGAAGGTAAAATAGATGTACTTTCCCCTATTTCTCCTGCTAGGCTAACTAAAATTCTAGGATATTATATATAAAACAAACATAAGGAGATCCCAAACAATGGAGAGGACAAAGGCTAAATAGGGAACTCAGGGCCCTAGAATTGTTCCTTGGAAACTTCTCTCATGAGTTCCTTGGGCTTCCTTTTGCCTTATATAACCCAAGCTTGGAGCTGAAAAAGTCAGCATCCCAGAAATACTGATGAGCACAGCTAAAAATCACCAATAAATGTCTGTTCCCTCAAGCCAAAATACAAGAAAAGGGGCAGCCTGTCAAGAAAGAAATCTGTTTGACAATGACCAATGTAATGTAGCAAACACCACAGCCAAACTGTGGCCCCACTGCCATCCACAACAGAAAAGGCTGAGAGATCAGTCTAGATTTCCACTCTCACCAGGTTGTAATGAAATGTTCCGCCACTCCCACCATGGTGGTATCAGAGAAGGCCAAGTAGGGAGCCAGGACTGTCACCCTGACAGGTGGTAACTTTCACCCTACTTCTCAACATGGTATTAGAGGAGACAGTGTTAGCATCCTAGACTCTGAGTCCCAGGTACCCCTTTAGATGAGTGGGGAGGGGGACTGCATTTTAGAAATTTTGCTCATGATTTTCTGAAATTAGAAATATATGAAAGTCTATCAGCTTTAGAAATCCCCCAAAGAGATTAAAATTTCAGAGATACAATAACTTGAATTGGTACATTTTTTTTAAAGCAAACATATTTGTGACTTTTTAAAATGAAGTATGATTTCAATAATGAAGGTCCTTAAGCTTAGCACTTCCTCCATCATCCACTTACCTAATCATTATGCCCTGTATTCCATTAAAAAGTTTCACTTCATTGTTGCATGTATTTCCACATATCGTCTTACTTTAATTGCGTCAGGAAAATCCCATGATTTCACCTTTGAATCTGTCAGCTTTCCCCCAGAACAAGTCTAAGTGGTCTTAAAATTCAGGAGAAGCAGTAGGGGGAGCTCTGACAGCATCAATTCCAGGGGCATAAATTTCCCTTCCATGAAAGGACAATCTCACAGACTCAATGAGGATCTCACAATACACCTTGTAATTTGTGAGAACATTTGAGATGATCTTTGTAAGACCAAAAAAAAAAAAAAAATTGGAAATAGTTTTAATATCCACCTAGTGTCCTATCTTTATGAAGATCTTTGAAATCATTGTTGAGAAAAGATCACCCTACCATATACCTGGCTTAGATTCTCCAATCCCATATCCATATCTTTTGTGCCATTTTAAATGTCAAGCATTGAATTAAAAATAAATATCTAAAACTATTTGGTGCAACATTGTAAAATTTAATTTGTCTCAATGATGGAAAAGTGAACAAAGAAGGTACCCTCTTCTCTACTCATTTGTCTTTCTGCTCAATCATGTTTTTGGATTTCCTGATCTTGAAGCCTCATTCTAATTTAACTCTCGTGTTCCCCCCAAATCTTCAGGTTACAATTCCACTGACTTCCCACTTGCCTTTCTAATCACAGCCAGTAGTCTGAAGGAGAAAGAGCCAGTGACCTTCCCTGGAAGAGGTCCTTTGGAAACTTCTCTCCTGAGGTTAGTGGGGCTGACAGGAAAAAGAAATTCACAGCCGTATCTACTAATGGCATTTAGCAGCACTATTAAAAAAGGAAACCCCTTGGCACAGCCAACAAAGGTCATCCAGAAAGTAGCAGTGCCAGCTTGCAGCAATTCCAGAATTGCTTCCCATCATAAACCCTATTACTCATCCTCCAGTTTCTCAGGTTGTCTCCAACTATTCACCAGCAGCCATTCTTGGACCATGGCCACTAATAGTGCCATTGTTCTAAAGTCAGGAGACAGATTTCTTTCAGGTACAGAAACCTAAAATGAAAAAAAAAAAAAAAGTACGGACACTCACTTTGCCAGGAAACAAAACAATTTTCATGGCTTGCTCACTTTTTGTCATCCAGACTCAGGCTATCACTTTAGCTGACTCTAAATCTCAACTTCTTTATTTGTAGAACAAGGACAATAATGCCCATATTGCAAGGCTGATGTTGAAAGAATAAGAGATCATTTAGGTGGTTTTTGACACAGTAAAAGAGTTTTATGAAGATAGTAATATTATGTTTATTGTTATGTTGCTCATTTCCTCATGTCCTCATTACACTAAATATTTTAGGAAGGTCTTAAAGCATCTATTTAATGATTGTTGTTAGATGAAGTATTGTTTTTTTCCCTAGCATGTAATTGTTCTGAGAGGTACAAAGTGCAAGTGAAATGAGTGCCATTTAAAAATATCCCCAGTTGCAAACTATCCATTTACAGTAAGTGATCACCAAGTATGCTCTATTACCTCTGCTACTGAAGATACTGAGAACACACTTGGTTAGAATTATAGAAGAAATAGTAGAATCAGCAGGGCAAATTAGCAAGATCCATTCTAAAAACCAAACTGGGAGAATGAGGAGACTCATTGCAAGAACGAAATGCAGAATCCAGAAGTTTGAGAAGGTTTTTGTTTTGCTATGGAGTCAGTGTCAGGGAATACATTTACAGAACCTTTGTTAGATTACAAAACCAGAACTCATTCATATATAATCATAATATTGCTTTAAATTTGTTTCTTTGAGGTTATGAACATTTACTATCTACAAAGCATAGTAAATGTGAATTTTCCATTAAGTGGATATTTATAAGTGGGAAAATTATGGTGGTTGCTTTGAAATCCTCAACAAACATAAATTTCGCATCTACTTTTTGCATTATGCTTAGCTATAGGGTTATGGAAGTAAATAAGCCATGCCCTGAGTCTTCAAAATTTTCATAGTTCAAAGGGAAGGAAGGTATTGAAACAAATTGTTATGTAATAACACAATTACTACAGTGTTGTGAAACAGACATTGTTAAGAATGATCATGGAAGCATTCTTGGGCAGTCAATATTGCAGAAAAGGGTTAAATAATGAGTATGATTTGGCCAGATATACTATTTGCGTGAGGGATTGAGATGTTTTAGATGTGCTATTTGAACAAAAACAAAATGAAAAAATAATATAAAATCTCAGTTCCCGTTATTTTCCCTTGAGAAATAATGGAGATTTCACCATTCAGGGTGGTAATTAGGGAGGCTCCAAAGACTAAAATGGGAGGAGGCAACTAGCAGAACAGTCTGAGATGAAGAAGCCACGTGAAAAGGGATATAGGAGTTACTGGTCTGGCTTTAAGAAATCACTTAGAGTGGAAAATAGAAAGGACTATGGTTTCTGTCACTATTTTTCCCCTCAAAATCATAATCGTATTGGTTATTCAGATCCATAAAGGGTCATTGGCTTTGCAAAAATTGATTCCAACAGTTTTTAAACAATACTGTATGGTGAAAACAGAGTAGTGTTGACATTGCCTTGAACAAGCTGGCAATACTGAGCAACTTTCTGAATGACTGAAAGAAGAAACTTGTAACCTGTGCCTTAGACCATGTCTATGCACTGGCCATGCTGGGGATTATATGCTATTCTCCATTTGTCTGGGATCTCCAAAGGTTAGGGTTTTACTTTACTTACTTTGAACGGACAATTTGGGGTTATAACTAAGATTTTTGGTATCAATGCACAATCAGACAATAAGAATCCAGCAAGAAGGGGAGAGTTCTGAGGCAGGGTGTTCATTCTACAAAGGTAGGGAATATTTTAGCCAAGGCTGAAGCAGACACAAAATCCAAAATTTTGCTATCAGGGGCAGTGGAAAGAATGGTCAGGTAAAATTTAGAATGTCTGACAATGGAAGTACCTCAAGGAGCATTATGTTTCAGTACTGCTCAAGGACCCCAACTGGGTCTCAGCAAGTACCAGAGGACAGACAATTATTTGAAGGCTGGATGCATCAATATCAGCTTGGGAGCAAATTTTATGGATTCTACTGCCACAAACAACAAATAAAAAGGGACTCGGTTTAGAACTTGTAGGATGGAATTCAATTAGTGGCTTTGCCATGTTATGGCTTTTTAACTGTAACCAATTATTTAATATAACCTAGCCTCAGTTTTCTCAACTGGAGAAAAAAAGAGAGAGATGTGTATTTATTACTCAAGATAATTACAATAGTTTTTTGGAATTATGTCTTATTTAACGTATGGGTTTTTCACATACTCTACTCATTCCTTGAAGCCGCTGAGATGGAAAACCACTGAAGACGATAACCACTATAGATTCCCACATGTGGCACCAGGATAGGTCTACAGTACTGTGAGATTGAGCTTTAAAACAGTGCTTTGTGTGTATTAGGCACTCAATAAATATTTTATGAAATAAATGAACTGATATAATCACTCTTCAATATTAAAAGGACCTGGATGATTCAGATTTGCTAGGAATACCATTAATAGAAAGTGCTATAAAACAGCTTACCTCATTGTTCCCTTTTTATACAGAAGAAATTAGGGCAGGGGAAAGAAATTAAGCATTTACTCAGGACAACCAGTTAGAGGCAAGGCTAATATTTAAACCCATGGTGTTAGTTTTTATTTATTCTCTTCATATCATTTTGTTTTTATTAATTAGGTTAAATTGAGTAGAAAATCCAAGAGATCCTTGGGGAAATATTTATTTATTTGGTTCCCGCGCTCAATGACTGTGCTTTCAGAACAATGGTTCTTAAAATATAATATGCATGGGGCCCCTGGTGGCGCAGTCAGTTGATCATCCGTTTAGTGTCCGACCTTGGCTCAGGTCATGATCTTAGGGCTGCTGAGTTCAAGCCCCTTGTCTGGCTCACTGTTGTCAGAGCAGAGTCTGCTTCAAATCCTCTGTCCCCCTCGCTCTCTGCCCCTCCCCAACTTGCATGCTCTCTTTCAAAAGTAAACATTAAAAAAAAAGTATATGCAACACACACACACACACAGAACACATCTCAGAGATGAAGTTTCATTTGTGTGTGTTGTGTATGTGCACACAAGAGTTCTTTTTACGAGGCTTACTCCCCATAGATACTGATTTATTTTATTTAAAGTAGAACGTACCCATCTGCATTTTTACATAGAACAAAGGTAATTCAGAGGCAAATTGTTTGTTTTCTATTTAAGAAATACTGCTTGCATTCCTTGCTTGTTTTATTTCCCAACCATTTGTCCACTCGGGAATTATTTTAAAATAAAAATTAATAAACATTTAAGTGCTACAACCTAACTGAATAAAATTGTATGGTTTTACCATTGATTTCATGGTTATTCAAATAGAATTGAGATTTCCATTGTAGATTTTCCCTGATCCCATTCCTATCTCCCTACTCAAAATAATTATTCTTCTGATATTTTTTCTGTTCAATTCCAACATATGTTTAGTATATTATTATTATTATTTACCTATTTATGTAGTTATAATCTATGTTTGCAACTGTCTGTCATGTACTTAAACTTTATATAATCTTACCATGCAGGATGAATCACTCAATATGTTGCTTTTTTGATAATATTACAATTTTGGAATATTGGTGCATATAATTTCAGTCCACTCATTTTAATTTCAGCACAGGATTCTAGGCCATGAATATCTCATACTTGTTTTTATCCATATACTACACATGTGTATTTTACGCTATTTCCAATTGTTGTTATTAAAAATAATGTTGCAGTTCAAAACTCTGGTACTTGTTTTTCTAAGTATATGCCTAGAAGCAGTATTTTTACTGGATAGGAATACATGTATAATATCTTTAAAAGTACTTAGGATAACAGTGAGAATTTTGGGCAATTTAGTTAATCTATCCCAGCTTAATTTCTTTGCCTAAAAATGAGGACAGTAATTCCTACAGGATTTCATAAAGATTAAGTGGGTCATCTTTTGTGAAAGTCATAGGAAATTGAGAAAACAAATAGTCTCCAATTTTTTTCTTTCTCATTCTAAATTGTGTCTATGGACAGAGAAGTGAAGACACAAAACTGTCAATGAGACAGTCAGCAATTCATATGTTTATCTAAGCCAGAGAATTCACCCATATAAATGAGAGATATCTGCATTCTGCCTGAGTTTGTCTGGGTAACTTTTACTCTGATATTCAGAATCATCATCTTTGAATTTCTGAGTGTGTGACCTGCACAGGTGGGTGGTGTGTCTGTTTCTCTGATTTAAAAAAAGAAAAAAAAATAGTGCCACTGAATCTTATTTCTTATTCTGTCCCTTTTCTCCTCCTCTATTTTATATTCATTTGCTTGTTCTCATTGAGTCTTCTCAGGCTTTTCAACCAAATGCAAACATTAAATGAAGGCTTTCCTGCAATTTCAAAGCAAAGCAAAGCAATTCCCCTAAAGGAAGAGAAGGCAGTTGTTGATTGTTCACAGACACAGTGAGGCTCAGCATGCACCTTTGGAAGGAGAAAGAGAGGTCCAAGCTAAGAATAGAAGGCCAGGAAAATAGTGTTGCCTGATACAAGTTGCTGGGATCCAAAGGAAAGAAATTAAAATATATAGATTTTAGTTTTCGTAGGTACCAGTCTCTGTCCTGTGTAGCCTCATCACTGACACAAGACAGGACACATGACTGCCTATGTTTAAAGATTTCAAGGTTATGGAGAAGGTCAATGTCACTCCTGTTTACCCTTGCCTGAGAGAGCCTCATTTTCTCTCATATTGCTGGTTTTTGACCTTCCCAAATCCCCAACTTATCAAAGACTAGTTTTAGTTACCAAACTAAAAATTATATGCATAATTGTATAGAATGCACAATTTTCCTGAACAAATATAACATAATCATATCATTTACCTTTGGCCCAGAAATTCTAACCTAAATGCAGCATACAATAATACTATTAAATCAGGAGAAATATTTATATGGAAAGCTATTTATTTCATCATTCTTTAGACTCACAAAAAAGAGAAATCATTAAATGCATGATAACTGAGGAATAAGTAACTGAAGTATCATACATTCATGTTAGTAAATGTTATGCAGCCATTAAATTGAGGTGTTAAAGAATTTTCAAACACACAAAAAGTTATCAAAAGAACAAAAATGAGGTAAAAATGTAATTCGATTTCAAGTGTGGTAATGCACACACTTTACATAAAGAAAATACATAAAATGACTATAAAATGCAAATAAAAGTCAAAATTGTTTATATTTCTCTGTCCAGACTATAGTACTGTACATATTTTTTTTATAATTTTCTATATTTTAAGTTTCAATAAGTATGTGTTCTTTTAATAATCAGAAAAATATCTAAATTATGGCAAAAAATTAAATATTGCCATTATTTACATGTAGTTTTTTGGTAAGATTAGAGAACTTGGAGAATAAAAAGAAAGTGTTTTGTTAATCAAATATTACTAGTTTACAGAACTAGTAAAATTGTCCAATGTGAGGGCCTCATTTCTAAAATGAATTTATATAACCAGCCTGCTCAGTCCCCTAGTATCCTGAGGGTTGAACAAGCAAATCAGAACGAAGGTGTTTTACAAACAGATCATTAAACATGCACACCACATTTTGCCACAGCGATCCAATTTTTTTTTTTTCCCCCATATGGGATAAGAGGTCTGTCTTATTTCCCCTAAAATTCCTCTCTGGGCCTGAAGGTGTTGAATTATAAGAAGCAGAGACAGTCTCCCATGAATGGACTTCTGTTAGGAAGGTGCTGTGGAAAATGTATGGGCTTTCAGGTGAAACAGATCTGGCAATTTGGGGAGTTTTCTCACATGGAAGGTAAAATTAACATCATGCCTTTCACAGGCTTGCTCTGAAGATCATTGCTGATGACATCTCTGAAATGCCTGAGGGCATGGTTTAAACCGGGTTTGATAAATGTGCTGCGCTCTCCCTTACAATGCCAACTTTTTCAACAAGTGGCAAGCATTTTGCATTTTCTATTTCCACTGGTGGAGGTAATTAAGAAATATGCAATCTTGTAAACACAATTGGGTTTAAATAATAAAGAATCAAGGGGTGCGTGCCTGGCTCAGTCTGTTGGGTGTCAGACTTCCGCTCAAGGTCATGATCTCACCATTCCCCAGTTTGAGCTCGCATTGGGCTCTGTGCTGACAGTTCAGAGCCTGGAACCAGATTCAGATTCTGTGTCTCCCCGTCTCTCTGCCACTCCCATGCTCATGCTCTGTGTCTCTCTGTCTCTCCATAATAAATAAATGTTAAAAAAAAAAAAAAAGAAAAAAAAAGAATCAAGACACAAAGTGCTCAATCATAATAGCAAAACAAACAAAAAACCCTACAATAGTCACTTCCTGTGTCAACCACTTAAACCACTACCATTAGTAGAGGTAATTTCTAGTTGGTAATCATAACTTGTGTAACAGCTGTCAAAAGACCAGAAAAAACAAATGAACATTAATGTGGTTCCTTTATTATTATAAACTCAATGGGGAATAAACAGACATGTGGACACGGTGGAAGAGACAAGAGATTTGTTTTGAGTCTGTTTTATAAGGACATTTATCTAATGGAAGGACCTAATCACTTCCCAAAGGCCTAAAGCCTAATACTATCACATTGGAAATTAAAATTTCAATATATGATTTTTGGAGGAACCAAACTATTCAGCCTAGAATGTAGATATATACCCAAGAACTGAAAACAGATCTTGAAGAGATATTTGTACACACATGTTGATTATCACTGTTAATCACAATAGCTGAAATGTGAAATCAACTCAGGATATGTATTAATGGACGAATGAATAAGCAAAATGTGATACACACACACACACACACACACACTCACTCACTATGTAATATTGTCAACCTTAAAAAAAAAAGGAATATTCTCACATATTCTGATAGTATAAAATGGACATTTGAGGGCACTGTTCAGTGAATACGCCAGTCACAAAAAAAGGTAAGTACTATCGATTCCACTTATTTGACATACTTAGAATGGTCAAATCATAGATAGAAAGTAGAATGGTGGTTCTCAGGGGCTGGAGGGTAGGGAAGGGGGAGTTCTTGTTTAATGAGTATAGAGTTTCAGTTTTACTAAATGAAAAGAATTATGGAGATGGATGATGGTGCTAGAGGCATAACATAATTAATGTATTTAATACCACTGAACTATGCACTTAAAACTTGTTAAGATGAGGAGTGCCTGGGTAGCTCAGTCATTTAAGCATCCAACTCTTGATTTCAGCTCAGGTCATGATCTCAGGGTTCATGGTTGATGAATTTGAGCCCTGTGTAGGGCTCTGTGCTGTTAAGCATGGAGGAGCCTGCTCAGGCATTCTCTCTCTCCCTCTTTCTGCCACTTCCCTGCTCCCTTGCTCCCTACCCCTACCAGCCTCCGCCCCTGCCTGCTGGCTCTCTCTTTCTCACTATCTCTCTCAAAATAAATAAGTAAACTTAAAAAAATGGTTGAGATGTCAGGTACCAGGGTGGATCTGTCAATAAAGCATCCAACTCTTAATTTCAGCTTAGGTCTCACAGTTTGGTTCTTAAGTATGCAGGCTCTCTCTCTCAAAATAAATAAACATTTTAAAAAATGGTTAAGTTGGTAAATTTTATGTTATGGTTATTTTACCACAATAAAAAAATTGGAAATAAAGAATTGGTAACTAATAATCTGGGAGAGGGGGATAAAATTTTTAAAAAAATAGATGAATTCAAGGGAAGACAAGAAAGAAAAAATAAATATGAACAAAAATAAGTGTGATAAGTAAACAAATATTAAGTTGATTTAACCAAAATCTTTCTTTACATTAAATACATGCAGATACGTTTTCCATGAAAAGACAATGGATGCCAGGCTGGATATATAAACAACATACTGCAATGATATGCTACTTACATGAGACAGAATTCAAATACAAGAGCACAGAGTTTGAATGTGACTGAAAAAAGATGTGTAGATGCTAACAAAAGCCTATATAGCTGTACTAGGTTTAGGGAGATTAGCCTCTAAGATAAGAAGCATTATAAGGTGTATTGGGCACCTTATAATGTATAAGGGCATTTTATATTATTAAGTGGATCAACCCATTAGGCAAATATATTAATCCTAAATTGCATTGATCTAAGACTATAACTTAAAATATATGGAACAAAAGCTTGCTGAACTAAAAGGAGAAATGAACAAAATCCAAACTCTTAGAAAAATATATTAACATATCACTATGAAAATTTGATAGGATAATCAGACAAAATTTTTAAAGACATAAAACAGTTCAACAAAATAATTATCAAAATTACCTTAACTGATATATATAGTATACTGCAAAGAAAAACTTCAGATGTGCATTTTTTCAAGGGTATATAGAAAAACTATCAAGATTGACCATATGCTATCCCTTAAAATTAAGAGTCTAAACAAATTTTAAAGAATTAAAATCATGCATAGCTAAATATCCTAACACAATAGAATCAGTTTAAATATCAATAAAAATGTACCCAGGAAATCTCCAAATATTTGAAAATAAAGCAATATAATTCTAAGAATCCATGGGATGCACAAGAAATCATAATGTAAATTGGAACGGCTGCCAAATATATTAGAAGAAAAGTATGATAAGGATAAGAGCAAGCAATGAAATGGGAAACATTCATCCATAAGAGAAAATGTACGAAGGCAAAAGTTTGATAAAAATTGTAGAAGAAAGAGGAGACACAAATTACCAGTATCAGGAATGGGAACATCATGAAGATCCTACCGACATTTAAAAAATAATAAGTTTTATGAACAATAGTTTGAAAATTCATTTTGAAAATTTAGACAAAATGGAGAAATTCTTTGAAAAATATAAATACCAAGTGGATACAAGGAGAAGTAGAAAATCTAAATCTACATCTATTAGACTTAAAGTTATGTAAAATATTTATGTAAAAATTTTCCTACAAATAAATTTCCAAGCCTAGGTGGCATTATTTAAAAATTTCCAATATTGGGGCACCTGGGTGGCTCAGTAGGTTGAGTGTCCGACTTTGGCTCAAGTCATGATCTCATAGTTTGTGAGTTCAAGCCCCACATCGGGCTCTGTGCCAACAGCTCAGCCTGGAGCCTTCTTCAGATTCTACCTGTCTGTCTGTCTCTCTCTCTCTCTCTTTCTCCCCTTCCCCCACTTGTGCTCTGTCTCACTCTTTCTCTCAAAAATAAATAAAATGTAAAAAAAAAATTAAAAAATAAAATTTTCTAATATTTAAAGAATAAATAGCAGTGGCCTTACACAAAATTTTATGGAGGATACAATATGAAGGGATTCTTCCTTACTCTTTCTAGAAGATTATTACATATAGCCTTGATATCAACACCAAAGACATTTCAAGAATGAAAATTCACAAAGCAATCTCTTGCATGCACACAAATGAAAATATCTTAATAAAATATTTAAAAATGAACACTACATTATTTAAACGAGGTGATACACCACATCCAAATGGAAACTGTTCCTGAATGTTAGGTTGGTTTAACATTTGAAGTTTAATCAAGGAAATTCTCTGCACTAAGGAATAAAAGAGATATGATTGTTTCAATACATGAAAAAAACATTTTATAAAATTCTCCACCAGTTTATGAAATAGACTCTCTAGAACTAGGAATAAGAGGGCACTTAATCTGATAAAAAGATTCTATAAACACTTTACAGATAACATTGTACTCAATGCTAAATTATTAAAAACTCTTCCCACAGATCAAGAATCAGAAAAAAGATTTCATTTATTACTACTTTCATGAAAAGTATATTAGAAAGTTGCTATGGTCTAAAGGTTTATGGTTCCCCAAAATGCATGGTCAAAGTCTAACACCTAAATGTGAAGGTACTAGTATATAGGGCCTTTGGGAGGTTATTAGGTCATAACATGGAAACCCTTAGGCATAGGATTAGTGTACTATTGTTTTTAAGCTTATTTATTTTGAGAGAGTGAGAGAAAGAGAGAGAGAAAGGGAGAAGAGAGCCCAAGCAGGGGAGGGGCAGAGAGAGGGGGAGACAGAATCCCAAACAGGCTTACACAGAGTAGAGCCTGACTTGATCTCACAAACCATGAGATCAAAACCTGAGCCAAGATCAAGAGTCGAATGCTTAACCCACTGAGTAACCCAGGCATCCCAGCGATTAGTGTCCTTTTAAAAAGACATTCCACAAAGTTTCCTAGTTCCTTCCCCAATGGGAAAATACAACAAGAAGTGTACAACGTGAAAGAGGGCTGTCATCAGACCAGGTGGATCTAACCAATAGGGTATAGAAGAAAAAAAAAATACACACACACACACACACACATATCACATATATATGAGAAAGGGATGTATAAAGATTTCCATGATTTTTATAAGAAAATTAAAAAAAATCATAGAACATATGTTAATATTAATAGACAAATTTGGGAACAGCAATACATATGCAATTATGTATTGCTATCACTAGAAAAAAAACAATTAGAAAATAAAATGGAAAAGTTAAAGTAACAGTCATAATTGTATCAAAATAACATCAAATGTGGGGCGCTTAGGTGGTTCAGTCAGTTAATAGTCCAACTATTGATTACAGCCCAGGTCACAACCTCAGGGTCATGAGATAGAACCCTGCATCAGGCGCTGTGCTGAGCATGGGGACTCCTTAAGATCCTCTCTCTTCCTCTCCCTCTGCCCTTCACCAAAACTCATGTTCTCTCTGTCTCCTCTACTCAAAAAAAAAAAAAAAAAAAATCAAATGCAAAAAGAAAATGTAATGTGAGATATGTAAGACATTTACATAGTAAATGAGAACGGGGGGAGAGAGAAAAAGGGAGAGAGACCTACATAAATGAATCAAATACAATAAAATTAAATAATCTACTATTAAAAATATATAAAGTAGCATGATTTATGACAAATGTACCAATTGGGGTACTGAAAAAATGCAAGTCTTTTTAATAAATAGTGAACATGCACTTTTATATTCATAGTGGAAAGTGAATTTATACTCCTACCACACACCATAAATAAAATCAATCCTGAATGGTTTATAAATTTAAAAGTGAAAGTTGGAACAATATATATTCTAGAAGGAAACACATAATATAATTATGGGGTAGGAAAAAATGTATAAACACAAGTAGTGCTTACCAGAAAAGAAAAAGATTGATAAAATGAGCTACATTAAAAATAAAATTTTCAATTTGTATCAAAAATTCCTTTAAAGAATAAACGTAGAAGCCACCAAGTTAAGAAAAAAATTTTGCGGAATATATATTTGGCAAAGGACTCATACCTAGAATATATATGAGACTTTAACAAATTAATAATAAACAGAGAGACAAGCCAACTAAAAAAAAAAGACAAAGAAAAAAGAAGACGGGAGAAAGGAATGATATGAGGGACGAAAGGAATTCATAAATTTTTGAATAGTCATTTCATATAAACTGTATTTCCAAATGTTCAATAAAAATGTGAAAAATTGCTTAATACCATCACTCAATAGAGAAATTTAAATAAAAACCTCAATTAACTGCAGTATTATACTAAGTCACCTGCATGACTACATATAATCTAAGTTCCCAAAGAAATAGATAAAATCTGAACTTTCACACTGGGACAACCTCTTTGCAAATTTGTTTGAGATTCTCTATTAAAACCAAACATATCATGAGATCTAGCAATCCCACTCCTACATATGTAAGCAAGAGAAATGTCTACATACGTACGACAAAGGCATATACAGAAAAACCATGGATTGCAGATGTTCTTCAAGAACACTTGTTCTGAGAGTGTTCTGCAAAATGAGCAAACATTTCTAATAAATTTTAATTAGATAGTGAGAGATGTCTTGCAATATGAGTAGTACGTGATGCCAAAAGCCACATGATTACAAATGAGCCAATAGTTCTTCTCTCTCCCTCTCTCTCTCTCTCTGTCTCTCTCTCTCTCTGTGGGATTGTAGGTGACCATCCCACTTGGATGCTTGGTGTCAAGCTGTGGTGTGCGGCAGAAATCAGTGATTTTTCATAACATTGGAAAAGTGCTTGCAACTAGTACTATTTTTTTTTTGTCACTTCAAAGCATCTATGGACAGTCCTTTGCTTTTCCATACAAGAGGAAGCTTGGGAATGCTTTACTTTATTCTAGGTCAGGCTGCCTGCAGACACAGATGCTTTCTTCTACTGCCTTATTGCCAGTTACATGAAATACAGTATATGACAAGAGTTTATTAATACTATACTATAGTCAACATCTATAAAAGTGTATACAATGGCCGCCATTCATAAAAAGCTTGAAAAGAAAGGCAGTAAGAAGAAGATGATTACGGTGGAAGTTAAGAAGGAAATCATTGAGAAGTATGAACAAGGTATGCCAGTGGCTGAATTTGCAAGATTTTGTAAGAAATCTCTGTATCAGGTCTGCAAAGGAGGAGAAGAAAAAGGCAGAGGAATCCCTCAATTCAAATGAGATTAGGAAGATGTGTAAAATGTGGGAACCAGTGCAAAATTTTGAAGAAAAGCACCACCCGAACAAGGCTGTAGCAGCACAAGTGATAAATGTGTTTAATGCCAACACAATGTCACGTTGCCGCAAAATCTCAAAAGGAGGCAAAAGTGTCATTGATAGGTTCCTTGTTAAAGTTGCATGAAAAGAAAAAGATTCCATTGAGCCAACAGATAGCAGCGATTCCACAAGTGATAGGTTTTTATATTTTCTTTATTATTTTGTATTATATTACAGTATTATAATCATTTTTATATGAATATTTTTGGGTGATGGATTGAATCATCTGAGGTTCCATTATTTCTTATGGGGAAATTCACTTTGATACACAAGTGCTTTGGATTACAAGCATGTTTCCGGAATGAATCATACTCACAAGCCAAGGTTTTACTGGATAAGAATGCTTACAGCAACACTACTCATAGCAGCCCAAATTGGAAACAAAATAAATGTCTATGAAGAATATAATAGACAAATAAATGGTGATATATTCATACAGTTAATTAACCTAAATGCAGCTATAAGTTTTAACAGTTCTCTGTATATTTTGGATAATAGCCCTCTATCAAAAACGTCTTTTACAAATATTTTATCCCAGGCTGTGGTATGTCTCTAATTCTGACAGTGTCCTTTTCATAACATTTTTTTTTATTTTAATGAAGTCCAACTTATCAATTATTTCTTTCAAGCCTTTGGTGTTATATCTAAAAATACATTGCTAAAAGCCTTTGCCATCTGGATTTTCTCCTATATTATATTGTAGGAATTTTATAGTTTTCTATTTATATTTTATTCTATGATCCATTGTGAGAATTTAATTTATTTTTGGCCTGGATTTTCCAAAGGATGAAACTTAAAGTCTAAAACCCCAATCACTCCGCAGAGATACTAAGGATGGGGAGGAAATAATTTCTTTCATTTATTGAAGATCCAAATGGAGTCTGGTAACATACTGAATCATGTGGGAAATAGAGTATCTCAGAATACATCATGTGGAAAGAGGCCTGGCAAATTGGTCTTCTTTGATGGTAATTCATTTAATGGATCATTAACAGGTATTACAGAAGGTAGATAAAAATGGATCTCTTTGTGAAATAAGTTTTGAAAAATTTTACTTAACATGCAACACATGCCTTTACCATAAAAATTTTAGGGTCTTTAATGTATTAATAATTTCTGTGACTCTCCAAATGGGCAAAACATTAACAAGATTTTCCCCAGCTCATTTTACTGAACATAGAATATTTTTCTTGGGAAACTGGTATTTTGAGTGAAAATAAAATATTTTATAGATAAGAAAATAAACTCACAACATGAAGTTCAGCATTAGGCCAAAGGTCATTCAGTTAGCTATTGGAACATATGGGATTGGCACCAACTGTCTAACCACAAACCTGCAATGATTTAATTTCCATCTACTTCTCCTTGAATGAAGGGAAAACTCACTCATTAAAAAAACTATTTATAGAACACCTATTATGGTATTCTGGACATGATGAATGTCACTACAATGGTCATGCCTTGAAACTGAACTCTAGTGTCCTAAAAGAAAACATTTTTGTGGCACCTGGGTGCGCAGTTGATAAGCAACTGACTTCAGCTTGCTTCATGATCTCATGTTTGGTGGATTCGTGCCCCATCTGGGGAATCTTTGCTATCAGCACAGAGCCTGCTTTTGAATCCTCTGTTCTCCTCTCTCTCTGCCTCTCCCCCGACTGACAAAAATAAATAAAATATTTTTTAATAAAAAAAAGACAATTTTTATCATGATATAAGGGAGCATGTCATGATGAACTGAGCGACTATTCTAAAGTTTTAGGAGTTTATCTCTTCATGTATACATTGTCAACTCTATTCAGCCCTTTATAATCAGCGTGGCACCAAAATAACCACGTGCCACTTATGTCATTTGGGGGCATTCATGACTTGCCCTAGTGACCTAATTTATCATAACTATATATATTTAGGCCTCTCTGTGCCATGACTTTGTGATGATGCTATTTTTTGTGATTGGCTATTGTGCAGTCAGAAATATTTTTGTATTGATGATGAGTTTATATTTTCCTATAAAAACACCATTAGCTAAATTGTTCTGTAATCCATTCCATTCTTGCAGAGTCAAATAAATGCAAACTTTGAGCACATGAATTCTTCAGGGCATCTAAAAAAGGCTTGAGATGACAGCCCTCAGTGAGAATTCTGAGCAAGGATTAACATTATGAAAGAGCTTGTCCATCTGTTAAAGAAAATCTAAATCTGACTCAACTTGAGCACAACACATGCATTTTTAAAGTAAAGCTTCCATTCAATGAATCTAATAGTCCAGGTAATGCAATGTTTATTATTAATGTTACACTATGAACAGGAAACTAATTTTAATGTTTAAATGTCTTACAGATTCACAATTCAACTTTGGTAAAGTGGCTGTTCCTAATAATATATTTAAGAGTATCAAGAGTAAGAGTGGATATATTTGTAGAGTTCATTTGTACAATGCCTATGTATCAAGGTTTTCCATGCCTATTACAAGACAAAGGAAAAAAATCTGAAACTACACAGAAAGTTTTCTTAACAGAATCTTAAATTCATTAGTTAATTTTGAAAAGGTTTACAAAAACTTTTGTTTAAACAAGTTTTGATCATTTTTAGCATAAAACAAACAAAATTCTGAATATCCCACTATGCATGCTCACATGGGGAGAGAACAGTCTCATTAAAAATTATGATCTCAGGGGCGCCTGGGTGGCTCAGTTGGCTAAGTGCCCGACTTTGGCTCAGGTAATGGTCTCACAGTTCATGGGTTTGAGCCCCACATTGGACTCTGTGCTGACAGCTCAGCCTGGAGACTGCTTTTGATTCTGTGTCTCCCTCTCTCTCTGCCCCTCCCTGCTTGTGCTTTGTCCCTCTCTCTCAAAAATAAATGTTAAAAAAATAAATTAAAAATAAAACAATTATTAAAAAAAATCTCATCCTGATAATAATCTGGAGAAAAGACCGAGAGCTCACAGAACCATGGGGGTAATTGGTATGAATCTTAGCTCTTTCACTTACTAGTCATGTGACCATGGGTGATCGAAGCAACTTATATGATCTCAGCTTTCTCATCTAATAAATAGACACAGTGAAAATAACTGTGTAATGTGTATTAAAAAGTTAATAACATAATATAATTAGTATGCTGTTTAGGATTAAATATATATGCAGGAAATACTTGCATCTTTTCCTTTCATGAAAAAAGTTTTCTTAAAAAATCCACAACACTTCCTAGTGAGTTTAGTGCTAGAGAAAGAAAGAAAGGCCATTTGCTCTTGTCCCGTTAATTTACTGAAACAGGGCTATATTGTGTAATAAAGTAAGATACTGTGAATCATTCAAATAAAGAAGATTGAACAAGATCCAATTTATATTACACAATCCAGTAATTTCAACACTTGGGTCCCTTTAAATACATCTCCTAAATGGCATCTAGGTCATATGCAGAATACTTGGTTTTTAAAATACAATTTAAATTATATTTGGCAGTTTATAATACTATTATGGCACTTCTCCTTTGGAAAGATGTAGTAATGAAAATCTCACTTATCTTCTGCATGAGTCTGACAGGACTGCTATCACCAAATACCACAGACTGGGTGGCTTAAACAATGGAACTTTATTGTCTCAGTTCAGGGCATTAGAAATCCAATATCAAAGTGTCAGCAGGTTTGATTCCTTCTGAGGTCACTCTCCTTGACTTGGAAGTGGTCCCTTTATACTGTGTCCTCACACAATTGTCCCTTGAGCTCTGTGCCTCTGTGTCCTAATCTTGTCTTCTTATAAGCACACCAGTCATATCGGATTTGGGCCTGCCTTAATGACCTCATTTTATCTCAATTGCCTTTTAAAGGTCTTATTTCCAAATGCAGTCACATTCTAAGGTCCTGGGAGCTATAAGTTTTTAACATACGAATTTGGGGGTGTGGGGGTTTGGGAGACACAATTCAGCTCATAACACCTTTCCATCATTACAAGTAGAAGACAGGGCAAAATATATAAAATATTTCTTTTCAGACATTGAATTTTGGGCAGCACAGGAATATTATCTCTGAGAGAAAGGAAACAAATGTGAACATTACTGTCTCCAAATCAGGATGAAAATTCTCAAAGCAGGGTATAGTGGTGTCAGTGAGCTTAGGAGACAAAGATCAGACTTGAGGGAATCTAATGTTGCAAGGCAGAATTTTGGAGGAGGTGCATCTATATCTATATCTATATCTATATCTATATCTATATCTATATCTATATCTATAAAGAGCACCACAAAACCTGAAGGGGAATCTATTTTTGTCTTTGTTAAACTACGTCTTGTATGCATGGGGTAAAATTCTAGGAGTCCTTGCAAAAGCCTAGTATGCTATAAACAGAATCATTCTCAGAAATCATACTCGGTAGACAGACTTTCTAGTTCTGTCAGTTCAGTGTAGGGTTTTCATTTATCACTTGGGCATTCAATAGAAACCCTAAAAGACCCAGACCTTAATAGTAAGGCTAAACAATTCCTACAGTAATAGGTACTCTTAAAACTAGCTTAATACAAGTCTCAACAGATTAAAAGTGATAGACAAGTCACTTAATTCTTCCATAATACAGTTCACAACATTTAAAAAAAATATATAGCATTATTCAGACACTCATCAACATAATATTCATGCCCAACATCCAATCACAATATGTGAGGGCATGTCACTAAGTCAGAAAATGTGAACTAATTTCTTTTAATTGATCAATAAAAAAGATATAGAAATGAAATAAATGATTAAATTTACTGGCAAAGTAAACTTACTTTATTATGCTTAAGGGTTAAAGGAAAACATGTACAAAATAAGAATAGAAATGGAAAATATGAAAGAACGAGATGATACATCTACAAAATAAAAATATAATATCAGTAATTTAATTATTCAATGGATGGCTTATCAGCAGGCAGACATTTCAGAAGAAAAGATCAGTAAATTTGAAGATAGAGGAATGACACAATCCAGACTGAAAAACAAGGTAAAAAAGACAATATTTTATAAGAACAGCTCTAGTAATCCATGGAATAGGATTAAGAGGTCAAGAAATAGTGGATAAAATTTACTAAATTTGATGAAAACTATGCACCCAGAAATTCAGTAAGCTAAAGAGAATCCAAGTAAAATAAACACAATAAATCACATAAAGACATATTCTAACCATATTGCTGACTAGCAGTAATAAAAAAAAATTAGAGAATAAAAACTTATCAGAGACAAAGATAAAATATAAGAATGACTCCAGTTTTCCTTTGTGAAATTATACAAACCAGAGAATAATTGTTAACATTTTTAAAGTTCTAAGAAAAAAGACAGAAACTAGAGTTACCCCAGTTATCCATCAAAAATGAAGCTGAAATAAAATTTAATCAGAAAAAAATTTACATATATTTGTCCAACAGATTTCGACTATAAGAAAATATTTTTTCAAATAAAATTAAATGAAGATATTCCTCAGACATCAGTAAAAAATAACTCAAGTTGGAGATTTGAATCTTTGCAAATAACACAAAACAAACAGTAAACATATGGACAGATATGAAGACTTTTCCATGCTAAAAATTCCATAAATATTTCAGATTTTAAGTGAAAATAACAATTATGTGCCACAAAATTCTAAGACTTATACAAGTAAAATATAGACAAATATAGTACAAAGGTCAAAAGGAGGAAATTAAAATCATATACATTATATGTTAAGTGATCCAATATTATTGAAGTTTAAATTTTTGCCAAAGCTTATGAACAGGGAGTGAACAATTAATATTTCCAACAAATTGTGCTGGATCATCTGGATATAAAATTTGAAAAAAAATGGACCTTAATCAGTGACTTATCCCAGAAAAAACTTATCTTAAAATGAAAAAGAATCCTATGATCCAAAATTAAGGAAATAAACAACATAATAAAAAAGGGCACTCATCTTGAGATTTAGAAACTTCACAAAAGAAGATACCAAGGTGGTCAATGAACACATGAAAAGATGTTCAATATTTCCAGTCATCAGAAAAAAAAAAGAGACATTATGAGATTTATCTAGAAACACTTGAATAAATAAACATTTTTAAACTGGCAATATCAAGTGTTGGTGAGGATCTAGAGAGAAATTGGAACAAATATGTATTGCTGCTGGGAATGCAAAAAGATATGACAAACTTTTTGAAATACTTGGACTCTTTCCATACACTAAGTCATACACTTACTATATGGAATTGTACTACTTGGTATTTCCCAAAGAAGTGAATGTATATTTGCTCATATTTTTTTTTTTTCTGGATGAGCATGGTGACTTTAATCATAACAGTAAAAAAAAAAAAAAAATAGAAATAACTCACATTGTTCAAAAGGTGGACGACTTAGTAAATTATGATTTCTTAGACAATGGAACACGACCCAGGAATAAAAGGGAACAAACTACTAAGGGGTGGGGTTGGAGAAAGAGATTATGGCCAGAAAAGCAGAAAGGAGGGAATTTTAGGGAATGGACAATAATTTATACAGTAGTCTTTGTTCAGTGAAATCTCATGGAATGTTGTGAGGATGTGACATGAACTTTTCTTTAAACTTTTTTGTAAAGTTTATTTATTAATTTTGAGAGAGAAGTGAGCTCAGGTTAGGGGCAGAGAGAGAGAGAGAGACAGAGAGAGAGAGAGAGAAAGAGAGAGAGAGAGAGAGAGAGAGAGAGAGAGAGAGAGAGAGAACCCCAAGCAGTATCTGCACTGTCAGCTCGACCTCAGGAACCATGAGATCCACTGAGAACCACTGAGCCACTCAGGCATGCCAACATGAAATTTTCTTTACAACAAAGTCATTTTGGCTTTTGTGTCTACAATGAATTATTGAGGGTGTGGGTGTCAGTCACAAAAAAATTAAAAGACGAGGATGTTTTATAGATAACATAACAAGATCCAACGCAGATCTTCACTTTGTGGTGGTAACAGGAAACATTGCAGTGGACAGACTTTTAATATATACACAGATTTTAAAATATGAATGTCTATGTGTATGTAAACTGATGTAGATATAGATACAAGTGTGTAGACATAGATATAATATGGATGTGGATGTATATATGAGTATAGACATAGGTATAGATATAAAGTTGATCAGCCTTCCTTATGGATTGAATGTAGGTAATTAAAGATGTGGAATCAAATATGACTGGAAAATTTCTGTCTTGAGAATTGGTGGATATGGTCTAATTTAAAAACTACGGAACACTGGGGGAGAGTGTAGGAGAATTAAGAACCGTGTTGTCTTAGGGCTACAGCAACACTAACCAAAAAAAGAATGCAGCACCAAAGCCCAAAGATATCTCTGAGCAGAGTTAGGAAAATGTTGTATCTACTGCAATGTCCCAGAGGTGACAACTCTATCAATTCTTGATTAAGATTACCATGGATGCATGTACAATTTGGTCCCACCACTGAGATATCAACAGATCAATTAAATTAAAGATACATGTGGGCAGAAAAAAAAAAAATTGCATCTATGTGTTTATGAGTGTGAGCTGGGCCTGAAATATATTTAAAACAGATCCATCCAGGACTTGGACTTCTGAAAATACCAGTATAATCAGAAGCTATTTTTCTACAGATCTTTGTAAAGAAGCAAACAAGCAAGTAAAATTCAGGTAAATACCAAGAAGAACATGTGCTCTATCATGAAATAAAAGCAAGCCCAGACTGGGAAACTAACTCTCACTGGGGAATTCAGAGGATTCACACAAATTTCTGGAATCTCTGCAAAATCATTAGGTTAAAGTGACCAACATTAAGGAGATATTTCTATGATGCTCAATTTTCACATAAAGATGGAAATATTTCCTCTCTGGCTACGTGATAGAAATGGTCAACCTATTCCAGAGGTAACTGAATTTGGTGGTTTTGAAATCCCTAGGCAGGTCTATGGTTTGCTTAGGAAATTAGGAGCCCCATCCTTAACGCCAGTTGAGGTGACATAAAGGCCTGGAGGAAGGTACCTCTTCAGAGAAGACAAGAGAAAACACCAAGAATCACCGTTGGTGGATTCTACATCTAGCCCTTCTACTCACCTAACAAGTACAAGTAGTTTCATGTTCTTACCCCTCAGTTTCATTACTTAAGAAATGGGAATAAAGCTCACGTCACATGTAGAATTATAAAGATTAAATATATTCTGAGCCAAAATATTGTTTTAGGAATTTAAACAATAAATAATATTATTTTCTCTATTTATTAATTTATTTAACAAATAGTTTTTGGATTCTTACTATGTTCAGGGCAAATTTAATGGTAATAATCAGATACAAAAGTCCCTACCCATGAGGATATTACATTCAAATAGAAAACATTTAGAAAATAATCAACAATTAATTAAACCAATGAAATATAATGGGGAAACATAAAGGCAAGTGAAATAAAAATTTACAAATGAAAATGGGGTATTTTTGATAAAGCTGATCATGATTGTACCTTGAACACAAAAATGGATAAAATGTTAAGATCGAGTCATGTAGTTGTCCAGAGGAAGAATATAACAGGTAGATAAAGCACTAAAGCAATAGTCTTGAGATAGAAGCCACTTTGGGGTCTCCAAGAATAGCTAGCACCTTAGGCTGGAGTGTGACAGGGTATAAATGAGAAGAAAGGGGGTGAGAAGATATCTGAGCATTTGACTGAAGTAATTCAGATGGGAGATAACTGGGCCTTCAACTCAGAGAGTGGAAGATATGAAAAGAAACTTATTCACATTTTGAACACATTTTCTGAAGTTCAAAGACAAAAGTTGCTTATGGATTTGATTAATATACGAGAAAAATACAGGAATAAAAGTTACTCAATAGGTATTTGGGTTTAGTCAGGTTATGAGTTATTTAATAGGCGACTTTTTACCTGATCTCACAAAGCAATATACGGGGTTAATTTTTATAGTGTCTAAGGACTTCTGGGGAATTAAAATGTTTGCTAGGCATTAGATGATGTTATGTAAACACTAAATGCATAGTTTCCCACAGTGCTTCATAATTAAAACAAATAATAATACAATTAATACAAGTTAATTATAAAATAATTAGTATAAGAAAAAATCAATAACCATAAACCTACCACCCCAATACAACCAGTATTAAGAGATGGATAGATGTATAGATAGATAGATAGATAGATAGATAGATACTCTGCAATTGCAAATATACCTTAACATTTTCAGGCATTTGCTTTGAGTAGCATTTAAATGCATATAGACACAGATATATATGTTTAAGATCAGAATAATGACATTTATCGCATGATTCATGTATACATCCCTCTAGTCATCCATATTGCTTAACAAACTTATTTAAATTAATTAACAATATGGCAATTTTTATTGACAGTGAATTCACAGATAGGACTTCTGAAGCATCCAGATGAACTGACAGTTTATAACTCTAATTGTCTTCTTTGCTTATCATCTCCATATATACAAACCACTAAAGTGATCTGCAGGACAGAAAAACCTTAATGAGGACATAGAGTAACCGATAAAGAGAAACCATCCTGAATCTAGCAAAAGATTAGGAAAAAAATTCTATCATAGCCATTTCTTTTTCTTGCTCCCATTGATTTGACTTGAGAAATTCATTGTAACATGAAAAATTTAAAAACCCTGCAGATCTTGAGGGAGGAATTTCATTAAATGCTAATGTTCAAGTAATAGCACATACAAATAGAATACATGCATCTGTGAAATATTAAATATCAATGCAATGTATAGTTATTCCAAAGTCATTCATTTTATATAAGATGTTAGGTCTTGATCCTCCTTCCAATTTAACTTTGCTACTCTATTCCTGATAGAATTTTTTTTTTCAAGTAGTGACTATGCATGTGGGTATAACAGCAGTGTAGATTTTAGCTTCATACTGCATGCATTACCCACAACAGGGTCACAATTAGTTAAAAAGAAAACACTATACAATTTGATATTTTAGTGTTTTGGTTAAGTATCCTTTTTGGTTGTGTTATATGTGTATGTGTAATTAACCATTACAAAGAAAGAGAGAGAAAGCTGGATTTTTTTAAGTTTTAATTAAGGCAAAATTAACATCATTGAGCATGGAGAGTCAAAGTTGATCAAACCCAATCCTCTGTTGTATATTAAAGAACTAGAGAGTCACTGGACAGTTTTGAATACTGGGTTTAAACCCTAGCTTCATTTTGTGACATTTGACAACTTAGTTAAATGCAGAAAATTGAAGTTCCTTTACCAGTAACATGAGGCAACTAATTAGCTCAAGGACATTAAGATAAAAATATTAATTGTTTAAATACCTTGAATTAACTTAGCAAGCATTATGTAAAATAAAGCATCAATGAATTCAAACAGAGGCAAGGCTTCCTGAAGGAGGGAACATGAGCTACAACCTTAAGGATGATTAGGAGGTGGCTTGGTTGATAAAAAGGATTGGGGAAGAAGACGGCATTCTAGGCATGCACAGAGGAATAAATGTACCGGAGTATGATGCTTTAGGATGTACTATTATTTTAGGAGGACAACACAGAGAGTTCAGGTTACTAAAGGGATTATAGTCATAAGTAGGAGCCTTGCTTAGAAAGGTGACTGACTCAGAGTGGACCTTATATCAGACATATTGGATTAATAAGCCAACACCATACAGCCATGTAATAAAAAAGACAAAACTGCATGATTAGATGACCTTATTTATCTTAAAGTGTACTGATTGCTAGTAATACTCTTGGTCCTGATATCAGAACCTTAATATTAGAAATTAATGGAAAAGGATCTTGATACTGGCTTTTTTTTTTCTGTTAATATACTAAGGTTTCTTGAAAAGGTTTCTTAATGCCTATAGATCTAAGTGATATGCAAGTGTACCTTTACATCACTTCTTCTGAGCGGATGTTATCCCCTCCTCTCTGTGAATCTAAATTATTCTTTCTTAGACTAGGTAAAACAATTATTTACTCTATGAACATTTTACTCAGTTTTCTTCATCAAGATTTTACTTTCTTTACTTCTTAATTTTACTTTACTTTCTCATTTTCTCTGTTTTAACACTAACAGAGGCTAGAGTCTAAAGGGAGGAATAGATTCCCTCAACATTATTTCCATCTAAAGATCTCTTGTTTACACAGACATATTTCAGGTGCTGTATTAATGCATTCAAGCCAATTTATTGATTTTCTTTCTCATTAAGAAAATTCCAAAATAAAAGGAATGAGAATAGTAAAATAATTAAATATATGAAAATCTGAATAATGATTCTAGGGATTCTTATTATCTAAACTGCTTCTTCTAATACATGATGATGAAATTTTACTGTAATGAAATCAAACACATCATCCATAAACCAATATTGTTCAATTTAAAGACTCTACAAAGGGTCTAGAAAGAGCTATATTCCCCCATTTTTAATGAATTCAAACCAGTCAATTATTCCATAAATAATTTTGCCTGTGTTTGTAAATTTGTAAAGACAAAAATTTAGCAAATTGCCAAGTGTTGAGTCTTCAGTCACTCATTTATTCATTAATTTATTCCATGCTTCAGAGGCAGCAGAGGATAAAGAAGGAGAACTGGACTTTGACCAAACTGAGGGATTTTGCATCACATATTTAGAACTCACACTTTTTTTCTGTATAGTGGGAAATTTGAGATATTATAACAAGAAATTGGTCTGGTCATTTGTGGTTTTTCAGTCAGCTTGCTCTTGCCCAAGGAGGGAAAGTGGATTAAGGGACTGGGAGGTGGCGTCAAACAGGGAAACTGATAAAATGGATACAGATTAAGAGAACATTAGATTTGTGTGATGGTAAAACAATGAAGTCTTAAAATAAGGTAATGACAGAATGGTTAGAAATGAGAGGCAGGATACAAAACACTTATCTAGTAGAACTGTGTAATTTGGAGCCATGGCACGAGACAGGAAGGACAAGCATTGTGATGTCTTTCAAATAACAGGTGGTAGTATTTACAGACCAAGGGAACCATACCATTTATTTATTCTATAAGGCTGTGAGGGAGGATTTAGTTGTGGGGTAAAATATCTTGATTATTAATGAATAATGATTTGAACATTGTAAATTCTTAGGCTATGGAAGAAAGATGATCACTGAAGAATGGAACAAAGGTTAGAATATATGGGGTGGGAAGGTGGTCAGGAGACAATGTCATCACACCCTTGCTGACATTTTCTTCTTTAAACTGCAAAATAACTTCATTGCAGTGATGGCTTTGTAAATTCAATCACACTTGAATGTGGGTTGAATTTCAAGGATGGTGTCACCCAGTTTGGTGGTATCAATCCTTTAGGAAATGCAAGCAGAGAATCTTGATGCAAATTTGTAAGAACTAAAAACTTCTAAGACAGGAAGGAGAAACCAGAGGAGAATGATAATTTGAATAGACTAAGATTCTGCCCATTTCTAATGTGAACTTCATTTTCATACCATACACTTATGTAGGTAGTCTCAAGTTCTCAAGAAACCATCCATACACAAACCGTGTGTGTGTGTGTGCACACACACTCACCATCTTTGAAGGAGTAGCTAATATGGTCCCATATTCCCACTGTAACCAAAATCAGAAATAGCACACCAGCCCAAAAAGTTAGAGAGTACTGTATTCTACCTCATTCCAGCCTACTATGTAGATCAGCAAAGCAGCAACATGATAGGGTAGAACCACTACTAATCCTAGAAACAGTAAGCACTTTCATTACTTAATTGAGTTGTGATTGTTTCCACAGTCCAAATTCTTCACCTCCCTGATAGACAATGATGGAATGGAAATTGGCCATAGTGGTTTCTTTTAATTTCATCTTATTTAAGCACCTTGACAGGTGAAACCAGCTATGGACTCAGGTAAGGCCAAGGCAAGCAGCTTTACACAGAGGCAGTAGTAACACAAAAAATATATCAAGAGGCTGAGGAAAAATTTCATGGTAAAAACCAAGATCAGTTCCTGAGTATGTGATCCATCATAGTCTAACATTGAGACAATGGACTGGATTTAAGTTTTGTTTACTAGCGTTATACAAAGCTATATGCAACTATCATCAGGGTTGGCATCATGGAGATGGACATGTCAGATATTAGGGATTTAATTAGCAAGTGTTTGGAGATCCAAATAAGAGGGTCACTTGGTAACTGACTATTTGATATCTAATTTTGTAAATGATCTCCTTTGTCTTCAATACTCTACTTAGTCTCTTAAAATTCAGAGAAAAAAAATCAAGTAGTTTGAAAAGTATACTACATTTTTAGTTTAGAAAGGCAGGGAGGGGGTTATATCCTATTCAACTTACCATTTGGGAGTTAAGTTGATTTCCTTAAATTGTCTGAACCCTGATTTCTTTATTTGTAAACTAAGGGTAATAAAACCCAGCCTGTCTCTTTCTTGGCATTGTTTTGGAGACATGGAGGGAAAATACTATACAAGTATGACATCGATGCTATTGTTGGATTATTTATCCTGTTTGTCTTCTAAATTTGAATGCCTGAGCTATTTTTTAAGGTGCAGTGAGGACACTTTTGGCAAGTCCAAAATTCTATAGGCATTTCAGTGTTAGTCCGTAAATACAGTGGGGCTTTTATTTTTCTTTTACAAGTGTTGAAACCAGTATTAATCATAAAATCATTTGAAGACTTTAAGGTTTTCAGAGTCACCGAATAAAAATAAGACTATACATACATTTAATGTATGCTTGGGTCATTATCCAACCCAACATTAAATGGGGTTATTAAAAAGGTACATTTATGCATATGTCTGAGTGAACATATGCATGTATGAATGTGTGAATACAGATGTATGCTAGTTTTTAGTATACAGAGGTTGTCCCTTTTAAAGTCAGTAATAATAATGAGATTGACTTATCATATAAACATGTGCCTATTCAAATTAATACTGGTCTTTTAACACATATATAGAGGGGTTTAGGATGAAATATTTGTTAAGAATATTTAAAACTGTGGAATAAATAAGTGGAATTACATGGCATAAAACTTTTGACAGAGGTCAATCGCTGTTGTGATTAACTGGTAACTGGATTGGCTCAGAGTATGAAAATAAACATTTCTAGTTGGATTACATATGCCATAAGCATAAGGCCATTTTGAACTAAATGTATTCCAATACCTACATCAGTTAAATATTGCATGAGTATCATTCAAGGTGCTAGTTCAGCAGGAAGCCTGGGCAGAGGAAATGACTTCCTTAGGTAAAATGATGAGTTCATTTAATCAGCTTCCAAATTCTTGACAGGGATTAATCTTCCATTAGGAAGGTAGGAAAGTCCTCCAAAGAAAACACATGGAGTGTTGTCTGCCATTTTAGCAGTGAGGGTTTCTTTTTTATTGCAGCCATCAAATGGCTTCTATGTTAGCACTTTATACATTCATAGTTATTTGCAGCTTAATCAAAATTAAATTCTATTCTTATGAGTAATAATAAATATCATTTATTGTGCACAAATTATATGTTAGGCACTATGCTAAGCACCTTGCATGCCTAACCACATGCTAACATAAACTGAGTATCAGGTACTATTTATATACTAATCTTAACACTGTCTTGGTAAAGTTTATAATGCTAACATGTGGCAGTGCTGGAAGTTGAAACCTTTCAGTTCACTCCAGAGGTAATTAGATAATGACTAATGAGGTAGTCATTTTTCTTACTCCCCTTATTCTTTGTAATAATAGAGCCTAATGAAGAAAACTCCAGAATTTAACTAAAAAAAACATTGGATTTGTAACCTCATATTACCATTTTTCCATGAACTTGATTCCCTAATATTATCAACTCAATTCAGCTTGTAGGATGATACTACAGGAGTCAGAAATTCTTGTATCTGTATCATGCATGTTTTTACATATCGTACAACCAGTGCCAACACATCCTCATGTTTATATTATGCAAATTACTTAATTTCTGTAATAACATTTTCTCATTTGTAAAATCAGCATTAAAAACTTGTCTTGTAGGTGTGATGATATAGCAGATAATAAATATGAAAGTACTTAACATAATGCCAGGCACATAGTGCTTACTAATAAAACATTAGATTACTCACCATTTTCTACGAACAATAAACAAAAGCTAATCTAAAATCTATCCATGCAGAGACTGGGAGTGAATAAACCTGAGGTTTCTCAACCTCAGATTAATATAATATGATCTCTAGCAAGTAATAAAGAAATAATCATAGAGTCTGAAGAGATAATCCTAGGGCATGTGGTCAGAGTCAAGGTGTTGCCATGGCACAGACCTTTGGCCTAGATGTAATGGTAATTCAGTTCAGAAGGAAAGGAAAACTATGAACAGACTTATGTAACGAGTGTTAACATGTCACCCAGTATTCAAGTCAGAGCTCTTGGCTAAAGACTTCTTTTCCTGGGACCCATTGAGACTACAAAGTAGAGCAGGGCTCATGTGGGTACAATAAATGGAAGAAAGATTCCTAATAAATTTCAATAATAATTTTCTTGAATAGTACTTGAGAAAGGTATCACATAAGTAACATCTACAAAGAAGTATTTTTAACACGTTTCATTTGCACTTAGTCAATAAAAGAGTTCCATCATGATCACTTAAATTCCTCTAATCCCTATACCATAAGACTAAACACACACACACACACACACACACACACACACACACACACCACACATGCACACGCACACACACACACACCTGTTTTTGTAACTATATAGAAATTTAGGTGAAATCTATGAAATTCAAGTTATTAAAGTGAGACTTGTGCATCATAGAATAAATTTTCCTAATGAAACATTCTCTTTTAGATCTATTACCCCTCTTCAGTATTTTGCCAGAGTTTTATATCAGAGGGCATGGTTCCAAACCCTATATAAGGCAGAGCCTTGGAAAAACAAATGCCCTCTCAAAAACTGGGGAGATGGATATTAATTTGTGACTAAGTGGGCTTATCCAATGTCATACCTCACAGCAATCCAGGAGGCATAATTCACTAACAGCTCCTAGGAGGAAGTTGGAGGCATAAGAAGCCGTGGGTTAGGGGGTCATACCACAGGGACCAAGTCATTTACTTTTGGACTAAGTAAGTGAGCTAAGGATTCTTGCTATATTTAAAAGACCTTGATGATAACCTGGTATGTGTTGGCAAAGAGGGTGCCATATTACACCTGCTCAGGCCTGAGACAGCAACAATAGGCACTGCCAGGGTAGATGAGACCAGTGAAAATGGTGGCTCTTCACTGGATGGAGAATAAATCCTCCAGGTTCAGTTAAATGCTCTTTGATGTCAACCCTAGACTAGTTTAGATCCCTGTGTTATGCTATACAACACCTAAAGCCCAACTTCTGTGTTCCAACATATTTACTCAATAATTCAGTTACCAGTCTTTCCATTAATTATTTAATTTCTTTGATCAGAATTTATTAAATATCTACTTTATGTCAGAAGCCATCTAAGCATGTTGCTCTGCTTACACTCAATGGTGAAAGAAATATGTATACTTTTTACCTCTTACCATGAAGGTTGTGGATCTAAAGGAACATTTCATCCATGAGTCTGCAAAGGCCAGAGACTACACAGTTTTCATACATAAGTCACCAGTGTCAACCCCGTTGTCTGATATGTGGCAAAAGATTTTTATTTGATGATAGAATTTAACTAGATGATCCTGTAGGCTTGCCCAAGCTCTACTATTCTAAAATGATGAGGATAATGGTAATGATAATAGTGACAATGATAATTTTTTAAATTTCATTTATTTTGAGAGAGAGAGAGAGAGAGAGTAGGGGATGGACAGAGACAGAGAATCCCAAGCAGGAGCCATGTTGTCAGTGCAGAGCCAGATGCGGGGTTTAATGCCACAAACCATGAGATCATGACCTGAGCCGAAACCAAGAGTTGGACACTTAACCGACTGAGCCACCCAGGTGCCCAATCAATGACAATGATAATTTGATGACAATAATGAATATATTTTATTGTTCCCTAAATAATAGGTTCTCTGCTAATTACTTCACATAAATTAGCTCATGCAATATAAGCATATGAGTCAGATATTATTCATCTTCATATCTTACATATGAGAAAAGTGAGTCCGAAGTGAATGTGGACAAAATCTTGAAAAGAGATCACTGCAAATCCAAGATGTCTGACTCTACACCTGTGAAACGATACTTGCTCCTTTCTGCAGAAACATCTACCAGTGATAGATAAATATTACTGTGGGTAACAGTAGCACGGGAGCAAAAACACATTCTTATAAATACAAATTTTAAAGACAGAAAAAAATGCCTACTAAATACAATTTGGGATTTCTCTTCCATCCTTCACATTCAATGAAGATAAAAATACAGGCAACTTTTTACAGTCTCCCTTGCCATTTAACTTACCTCTCCATTACTTTGGCAAAAGCATCTCCATGGCAACTAGTCTCTTCCAATTGTGTTTACACTAATGTTTCCATTTTAACTACTGACTTTGAGAGTACTCACTAACTCTGGCTTAACTGTAAGTTAGAAGGACACGCTTGTAAATGGTTAAAAAGTACTAACAAAAAGACATCAAGTAGAGCTAGAATAATTCACAGAGAAACAGCAGTAGTAGCAACAGTAGCAATAATAACAGAGGCTGCTACTCTGTATTAAATTTCTATGGCATATCAAGATATCTGGGGGGAGACCCCTATTTATGTTACTTCATTTCCTCAAATAGTCCTGTGAGATAGATATTACAGATGAGGAAACTGAGGCACGTGAGGTTAAATAACTTCCCCAAGGTTCATTACTAGCTGATACAGCATATGTACCCAAGTTTGTCAGAGTCTATACATCAGTCAATGAAAAAAAAATCTTAATGGTCTTTGCAGTTCAATTTTAAGGACACCAACAACTGCCTTGATGCTAGTTAATCTCTGGCAAATAATTTCCATGTCAATTGATTTGTAATGACTTTTCCAGAAGCAGAGCTTGACTGAGATTTTTGTGAAAGTATTTATTAAGGGTAAAAAGATACTAATGGGATACTCCAAATTCATTCTCTTCTTTTTTTTCTCCCTCTCTCTCTCTCTCCCTTTCTCTCCCCCCATCCCCCGTCCCACACACACACAAAACTTTAAACCCAAAACTAAATTCTAGGAGACAAAAGTCTGCATCACTCAATTAAGATCAAGGGTCCACCTCTGGTTCCATGAAATCTGGCCAAAAGGACAGGATGATATAGTAAACACACTGATGTCAGTACTTCATACAAGGGTTAATTTTCAATAAAGATGAACAAACATTTGAAAAAACATTCTTCACATTTAACTTCAAGTAAGTATATGTAATACATAACAGATTATAATTATTGCCATAGTAGATATATAAACTCTGTTAACAGCTTTAACGTAGTTTGCATTATTTAACCACCTGACTAGCCCTATGAGATGGCTGTTATTTTTCTCATTTTACAAACAAGTAAAGAACTGAAAGAGCTAAATAATGTGCCTGAAGTCACAGAGGTGCAGCAGTAAAGTAGCATTTCAAGTGCTTTTTGCCACGCCATGCATCCTCACATCCCGGCTGCCGTAACAGATCCAGTATTTCCAGGGGAACTTCTGTGGGAGTGTGAGAGTGTGTGTTCCTCTTATGATTCTCCCCATCCTTCCTCCTACATTAAAACAGGGTCAAGAAGGCCAGCTCTGGCCACAGCAGGCTCCTTTTAAGGAGCAGCAGCAGGGTTCCCCGGAAACCATTCATCTTCCCTCCCATACTGGGAGACCATCCAGAGCTTGCCATTCTCACTGCCAGACTGTTTAGATAAATATCTCACAGATAATCTTTTTTTTTTTCTTTCTCCCTGCTCTCTTCTTTTCTACTTGCACCTCCCCTCCGCATCCTCTTCCTTCTGCAATTTCCGAGGAATTAATCTTAGATAAGGGTAAGATTTTTTAGATAGGAAGAATTTCCAAGGATTCATATAATGTCTAACCAGCTCTCAGAAATTCAATTTTACTACCTCATATGGAGCACCTAGGATGGGCCAAACTCCAGAGTAAGATTTGAAGATTAAAAGGAAATGGGTGCCTTCATGTTGAGCAACATTAAGGACCTATTAAAAAATAAACCTTTGTAAAGAAGAACAAAATGTTTTTTTTTTTAAATACTGAGGGCTTACCATGTTCCTGTTATTGTAGTTTCTTTGTAAACATTCTTATCTAACCCATGTAAGAATTCTGTTAGATACGGACTATCATTGCTGTTTTACTAATGAAATATCAAAGTTATGGTAATATGGCTAAACAGGAATCCCACGTGGGATCTAAACATGTACTTTTCTGACTCTTTTCAGTACCCTCTCTTATCTATTCTACAGTTCGGTGAAATATAATAAAATATTGAACTGAAGGGTATAGTAAAACTCACTAAAATGCCACGTATAAAATGTATAAAATGTCGTATAAAATGTCCCACCTGAATGCAGAATTATGAATTCTGCTTTGTATTGTGCTCTTCGCAACAGGATTGCCAGGAGTTAGGATCCTAGGCAAGACTTCAATAAAAGTCACAGGTCACATGCTTTCATCTATTTATGGAAAGCTACAGTTCAATACTCTGAGGAGCTAGGAAACAGGTATCTAGAGTCACGGAAAAAATTAAGGGGGAGGAAGAGAAAGAAGATGCCAAGAACAATTTAGATGAACAGGGAAGGTCACCGCTAGTATTCTTAGAGAATGGGAAATGAGAAAGTGGAATGAGAAAGCAGGCTGGCAGTCCAACACATCAGAAGGTGCTACAGTAGACGGTTTAAGAGCCTAAACTCTGAGCAGGAACTATCTCAGTGCAACTCCTCAGTCGGCATCTTGCTCCCTGTCTGGCTCTCACTAACATATTTACCACTTACAGCTTCAGTTTCCTCATCTTTACTTTTATTGTGAGTGATCAAATGCAAAGTACAGTGACTAGTATTAGATATGCATCCAAAACATAGTACCTGAATTTCATGGAATAAATCTGCAAATTTATCGCATTGCTTGTCTTTATTTCACTTAGATTTGAGTCCTACCTGCCTCCATCTTTGAAGGTGCCAAACTTTGATGTCCTGTAGGTGCCAGCATCCCTAGAGAATGAAACAGAGACTTTAATTTCTAGAAGGAGGAAGTAAGGGTACAAATACAAGATATTTGTACCTGACTTTCCCATTTTCATCCCAATAAATGTGCCCAGAAGTAAATTAGTGCAGTCACTAGGGAAATGGGATCCTTTCCCTTGACCTTCACCTTTTCATAGAACTGCTTTCCTGACACTGGTCATCAAGAAGGGATAGAAGGGACCCCATTTTTAGCAAGTCCTTTGGAAGAATGGAAGTTGTTACAGAGTAAGCCCGTGGGATAAAGCCAATCTGAGTTTACCACAGCAGCCACAGATGGATGTTGATGGAATTGGCAATTAGATTGTCCCAGCATCTAATATGAAAAAGGGGCATATTTCTGGCTCTCCTAAAGACGTCATGGTATGCTACCCATGGCACAGTCTCTCCTCTGTCCTCCTGGCAGTAAATTGCAGTGGGATTAATAGCTAAGCTTGCTGGAGTTGGTTTCCTGATAGGGCTATTTTAAATGATGGCAGTAAGCTGTATGTTACAACTTCCACATGATGACCCCTTCCTTCCCATACATGCTCCAGAGGTGGTTGATGAAGAAGGCCCAGTGTGATGATGAAGCTCTGAAGGTCTCCTTAAAGGTATAGCATTGCCTAAGGGCAGAGTTCTCAGCAAGGTCTGGGCCCCCTGGGTAGTGGTGGGAAATGTAGAATGAAAGAATAAATAATTAAGTAAGATTTTAAAGATTTATAGAGAGAAAATCTAAAGTTTGAATTACTTATTAGAGGTAAAGTAGATATTTTCACTATTTCAACAAGTGTTATCAGGGTTGGAACACTGGCTCAGACTATGAATACGTTGGTTATAATGTTTTATGTCTGTTCTTTTGGCTGAAGTTATGTCAACTGATTGTGGATGTCCTGGTTATCTCCTGCCGAGTCAGCTCTGACAGGCAGTGATAAATATCTTTGATTAATAAAACATTAGGAATCAAATTAAATATTACTGAATACATGTAGTGTCTTTGGTCGACAAGATCTTTCAATATATGCAGCCTTTTCATGAGTGGAAAATAGTAACAACTTACAGTAAAAGTTAAGGTTTACTGGGCACCTACTGGGTGACAGGCACTGTTTTAAGGGCTCACAAGTATTATCTTTTTAATTCTTTCAACAAGCCTGTAAAACAGGTTCAGTTTCCATTTCCATTTTACAGATGAGAAAAGTTTAGTACTTTGGCCAGTGATTTTTACAGTCCTCTTATCCATTATAATATATTTTTAAAATATAATAATAATGATGATGATGATGATAATAATAATAATAATAATATTTTCAGTACTGTAGTAGGCTGAATAATGGCCCCCCAAAGATACCAGGTCCTAATCTCTGGAAGCTGTAAATATTCTGAGATTAGAAGATTATCCTTGATTATCTTGAAGTTTCCTAAATCCAATCACAAGTCACTTCATGTGAGAGGCAGGGAGGGATTATACAGACAGATGAAGACAAGAAAACGTGAAAATGGAGGCGAAGACTGGAGGGATAGAGCCACAAGCAAAGAAATGCCATCAGCCACCATCAGCTAGAAGAGGCAAAGAACGGATTCTCCCTTAGAGCCTCCAGAGGAAGTATGGCCCTGCCTATATCTGACATCTTGATTTCACCCCAGGGAAAGTAAACTTCCAGCCTTCAGAACTGTGAGAAAATAAATTTCTGTTGTTTTAAGCCACTAATTTTGTGACAATTTGTTATGGCAGCCACAGGAAACTAATACAAGTTGTGAAAGATAATTAATAGAGAACTTATCAAACTTCTATTTTACTTAAAGTTTAGTGAAGATATTTGGGCTAGAGCCATTCAGTGTTAACTCACAGAAATAGAGGTCAGATTTGTTGACTCCTAGCCCAACATTTTCAGCTCAGATGGAGTATCTCCTAACTTCCATCTAGCATATCCTCTTGATTAATTGTATCAAACCCTTCTCTCCTGGGAGCTCTTCCTGGTTCAGAGAAGTTTTAGTTTGTAGAACGGGGTTTCTTTGTTGCTACGTCTCAATCAAGATCTTCACACAGAATATCTTGTTTAGATACCTATGCGACTTTTGAAAGAGATGTAATTCTTCTATGTTGAAAAATGTGCATAATTACCTCCATCATTTTTATATTAAAAGGTAATATATACATAAAGGGCTATCCCCAAGTAAAACACATTTGATTTTTTCATTTTACTGACTTCCTTATGAAATTACTACTATTCTTGGGAGAGATAAAACACTAAGTTTTTCTGCGGGACCCTGTTTCCTGACTTAAATGATTCTTTCTATTTAAGTGCATCAGAGATCCATGGAAAGGCAACATGTTGCACAAGAAAGAAAAGAGGGTTTCAAGTAGAAAAATTCTTCTTTGAATCACAGGATATGCTGCCTACAGGATTACATGAGATAAAACCTATATTCTTTGATCTTTGGTTTCTTCATCTCTAAACCAGAGATAATTGCATTTGCCTGATCTTTTCCAAGAAGGCTTTGCGGGGGTGGGGATAGGGGGCTGAAAGGATAATGGGTCCACCTGTACTTTGTTAAACTGGCGAAATCTAAATATGAAGGATTGTAACTGAGAATATTAAGTCCATAGTTTTAAGGATATATCTTATTTGTGTTAAACCTCTATGTGTCAAAACAGGAAACATGAAATTATTAAGCCATTTAAGAGGCATTTATCAGGGCACCTGAGTGGCTCAGTCAGTTAAGCGTCTGACTTTGGCTGCTCTTGAGTTCAAGCCCCGCACTGGTTCTCTGCTGACAGCACAGAGCCTGGAATCTGCTTCAGTTTCCGGGCCTCCCTCTTTCTCTGCCCCTCCCCAAATCATGCATGCTCTCTCTCTCTCTCTCAAAAATAAACATTTAAAAAAAATTTTAAAAATGCATTTAGGGGAACCAGGGTGGCTCAGTCAGTTGAGCATCCGACTTCGGCTCAGGTCATGATCTCACGGTCTGTGAGTTCAAGTCCCGGGTCGGGCTCTGTGCTGACAGCTCAGAGCCTGGAGCCTGCTTCGGATTCTGTCTCTCTCACTCTCTGCCCCTCCCCCGCTCATGCTCTGTCTCTTTCTCTGCCAAAAATAAATAAACATTAAAAAAATTCATTTATAGATACTACGTTAGGATTGTAAAGATAATCTTCCAGATCTTAGGGATAAATCTACATTGTATAGCATTAAAATAGAATAACTATCTTTGTCACCATCCCCTCCCCTTTTAAAAAGTAATACATTGATCTCTCACTCATTCTTTGTGACCGCATTTAATTGTTGTCTCTTTGGTGACAGCTTCCACAATCCATCAAGGTACATTATGTTTTGGGGGCTTTGTTTATCTGTTCCATATCCAACAGTGTTTATCCCATTTTCCTGTACTAGCACTTCCAACTAGTCTCTTTTTCAAGGCAACTTCTCCTGCTAGTTCCCTGAACCTTTGCCCTGCACAGTTTATTTAAACCAGCCTGTAGCATCCATCTACTAATCAAGCAACCAGAATGTCAATGGGCGACAAGCCATTTTCAGTAATGGGATCCAGTGATGTCCATAAAAGCCAAACTCTAACATCATCTTCCTGCTCATTTGCTCTGCTGAAGAACATTCAGAGCTGACTCCTGACTCAATTAATTTCCTTAAATATCTCTTTACCTCATCTTACTTGGTACTAGTTTCCCAATTTGGTCTGGTTCCTCTCCATAACTATAATTTGAATTCTACCTCTAACCAAGTGGACTTCTAGCTCAAAAGTAAATACTCCTGGCAAGCATACTTGGACCCAGGATCTCACAATAGGACACTTAGAGAGTTCTTTATAGAAAACTAATGCTTTGGCCTGAATATTAAATTAGAGAGTGTGCATATGATCTCATCTCCCTATAACCTTTATACCTTTGAGCAAGACCTCTGATATATGTAGTACATGATCACTGAACACATGATGAGATTAAATCTTAGGAATAGAAAAGTACTATACTCTGACGATCTCATTAATATCTATTTATTTACTATAAAGACCTGCATTAATCTCACTTCGATAAAACTATAATGAGCACCACCTGTATGCTAGAAAATACAGCTATAGTTCTCATTTTGGAGATGCTTACAGTAAAGTCTTAGAGACAGAGGAGTGCATAGACTGCTACAATACAGCCCACTGTGAAGGTGTTTAGATGGGGAAAATGCCAGATACTAAGGACGTAGAGGAAGACAATGTATACAAGGCAAGGAAGAGTACAAGGATAGATTCTAAAAGGAAATAGCTTATGAAAGAAGACTGGGACTTTGCCAGGTGAAGAGAAGGGGAAAGAGCAATCCTCAGTAATGCTCTCTTTTCTCTTTATTTCCAACATTTTTCAGGCATATTGAACATCCTGCAGTGTTTTAAACTATTTGTGCATAATCTCCTCACTTCTCTCCACCTTCTTTTAGCCCTATGTGTCTTCATTTGTAAAATCCACTCTGTAGTTAGTCAGATAGCATAAGTAATAACAGCAACCATATCTCAATGTTTCCAGTTATAAAATCAAATAAATTTTACACTAGGCCTATAATGAAAGCTAAGGGTTATATTGGAAACTGTGTAAAGTGTGATCTTTGGGCTTGTTTCCCCCACCATTAGTTGTATTCAAAAGATACAATTGGGTGTTTTTGTGTGAAAATTGGTAAGATGATACCATTCAGTGACTACAAAAGTTCCGTTCTTTGGAATTTAAACCCACATTCCAACTAATGTGTGACATTACATTACATGGTATGTTCTTATGAATGAAGGTAGTGTGTTTTAACAGTCTTATTTAAGGCTTCAAAATACAAGTCATGTTAGCACCGAATAACAGAATTATTTAAAAGAACTAAAGGTTGTCATGAATAGAGGTTGAAATGGGTCAAAGGTCGAAGGTGACTACTGGGTTCATCTGTATGCAAATGCTTTCCTAGAAGTATGATTCTTCACCTTTGATTTTTAGTAAGACCAGGTGGAGGAGCTTCTAGTCTATGCAGTATTATCCACTAGCATCTTAATTATAACACATCTAGAGGAATATTGCAGACTTCAAATTAGAGGTTATATAAACAATAGCAAAAGGAAACAAATTTTTGCAGGGTCTTTCAGCCTATTCGGTGTTAGTAATTTGCTTAAAGAAAAAAATGCATTTTCTGCCAAGTGCTTCACCTTGCTCATCCTATTTATGACCTTGGGAATGAAGTATCATCATTGTAGTATAAAGATGAAGACTTTGATTTAGTTAGGTAATGCAATGTACCAGATCAACTGCTTAGAACTCATATAAGCCAGGTTAAAACCCATGCTGTCTGGCCTCAGATATCAAACTTTATTTCCCCCACTTCCCCCAGGCATCTGTCTATAAATGGTAGAAAGAAATTAAAGCAGAAAGAGGAAAATAGCCAAATGAACGGATCTACATATGACGGGTCTTGAGGAACTCCAAGGGCCAAAAAGTCAGACTAAGCTTACAATTTCCTCTTAGAGTTGAAGAAATGCAGAGCAGAAACTCTCTTGCCCCCTGAGAACATGCCCTGCTTTGGAAAATGGCTATCACCAAACACAAAAGAAAAGTGATTGCATCACCAACAATTCAATCAAGTGAAACTAAGGTTGTGAAACAAAACACTCTGAATCTGGAGGTGGTGGTAAGGGGCACAGAAATGTTGGGCCTTGAACTTTGTTGAGCCTATTCTCATCACATCGGTCTTGATTTCTATGGGACAGTCATTCTCCACCTCTTCCTGAGCAGGACTTTTGTCCTCACTTTCTGACAGGTTACTCCCAAAACCAAAGCTAAAGAATATCAGCCTCGGGGTGCCTGGGTGGCTCAGTGGGTTGAGCAGCCGACTTCGGCTCAGGTCATGATCTCGCGGTCCATGAGTTTGAGCCCCACATCGGGCTCTGTGCTGACAGCTCAGAGCCTGGAGCCTGTTTCAGATTCTGTGTCTCCCTCTCTCTCTGACCCTCCCCCGTTCATGCTCTGTCTCTCAAAAATAAATAAACGTTAAAAAAAATTAAAAAAAAAAAAAGAATATCAGCCTCTCTTTTTGTCCAGACCCCAAGGCAAGGCTAATCAGTCAACTGTGATTTCCATTCTTTTGGGAACATTTTGATGATTTAAAGTGCTCAGACTAGGAAACAAAAATGAAACAACAGTCACAATTACTAACTTTATGGTTTTTGAAGCCTTGTGCTAAACTCAATTTAACTAATTGGGCATTGTTAGTATTATTTCCATTTCCTACATTAGGAAACTAAACATCTAAACTAAAGGTATAAAGTTGGTCATTGGCTGAGCTTCGGTTCAGAATCTATTTTCTTTGATTGCAAATGCCATACTCTATACTGGGAGAAGTCATTCTCTGTGAGTCTATTTTTCTACGTAATTGAAACCAAACCCCTACCTTGTACTATTGTTACAAGAAATAGATTAACATGAAAAAGTAAAAAAAACACACTAAGATTCAATAATAGCATTCTTCTCAAAATTTATCTACCAGACTCCTTGGTAACAATACATTTTATCATATACTAGAGTATTCAGTATATGTTAAATACTTAAGAAACATTTGCTATGTGAAGAAATAATTGATCAAATGAATAAATTAAAAACAAACACAAAGAATAAATGGATGAATGGATTCAAATCTCTTGATAGTCTTTTTTCTCACTTGAGTTCTTCCAGATGTGTAATCCTTTCAGTCTTCTAGAGACCAGACAAGAGAAGATTTGGAAGGAAAGGTCTACCAGACATTCTCCTCCTCCCTGGGTGAAAAACTGTAATAGGAGTTCTTAATCTTTCAATCATTTGCCCTTTCTCATGTTTGTAATTGATGCTGGCTCCCTGGATCCATCCGGTAACAGAGAAAAAAGCAAACAGTGATAGAGAAGCTTATTTCTACCACTATAAACATAAATTCATTGTTAAGGTAACATATAACAATATCTTTCCATGAATTAATCATCAGGTATATATTGAGTCACTACTCATATGCCAGGAAGCTCTTTCAAATAAAAAGATGAAAAAACACAGTTGGAATTGGAAAAATGAAATTTCTAACATTTTTTTCATTGTAAATTTTTTGAGAAATTAAAAATCTAAATGTGTAGCAACAGATGGACACATTAAATTGTAGTACATTTATATCATTAATTACCATGCATCTGTAAAGAGATTGAGATATTTCTATATGCTGATGTGGACAGCCTTGCAAAGCATAGGGCTAAATGGGAAGAGAAAGAATATGTTATCAATATGAACATAAGGATTTCTCTATAGAGAATACACACTTATAATATGATTTTATGTCCATTTGCCATAACACGGTCCCAAATATTATGCAAAACACAACCCCATTAATGTAAAACAAAGGTAAATGCCATAGTATCTATATATATGTGCATGAAAAGGAAAGTGATGGGATACATACTAAGCTGTTGAAGGTGGCTTCCCCTGGAGGGAAGTAGATTTTAAGGAATTAGCTGAGGTTTCATATCATGTGCTACATATTTATGACGTTTATGATTAAACAAACAAATAAAAGTGTTAGAGCTTACTCTAGGATTTCACATTTTATGGGGATGATATGGTCTATGGGCATAAAATCATTTTATAGGTATATATTCTGTATAAAAAATCCTATGTTCATATTCATAACACAGTCTTATTTGTGAATTTTGTTTGTAAAATAAAAACAGTTATGATAACAAGTAAATTAATTCGGCGCATCACTTGAATATCAAAGCAGGGTCTTTAACTTGCTAATGGAAATGTCAAAAATGATCAAGTCCCCATTCCTTCATTTTACATGCATGAAAAATTAGGCACAGATAAGGAATGCTACCTGACAAAATCACACAGCAAATTGCTAGCAGAGCCTAGGGAAATATATGGATTAGAATTCATATTTAGATTGATTATTTGGGGCTTCTTTTGATTCTAAAATCAAAGAGAGTAAATAGAATTTGATGTACAATACATTAACAGACTTGGTTATCTTAGTGGCTCCAGGGTATGTTTATTTTACAACACAAAGTAGGCAGAGGTGATATTTAACAATTAAATAACACTGAAGTATGATTATATTTTGCTTTCAGCATTAGGCTGCTGAATACCACTCCTCCCATTTTCCTTTGATCTCAGTCTTGCAATTTGAAAGCCAGAGTAGTGATAAATGGCCGTGAAATGCAGACAAAGATCCCTTTTGTTTGTCCCACAGAATAGGAAGATGGTCAAATTGATCAGTCATCAAGGTATAATGATCTGAAATAAATACCAGCCTCTTTGATGTGGCTTAGGATGCCAGCATCAGGGAAAGAGATCATTCTCCTGACTATCACATAATTGAACGATTATGTTGGTTTGTGAATGGGCTTCCTTAATTGGTAACTGGTAATTTGGCATCCTGACATGAGTATACGGGAAACATGATCCTTCACCCTGCACAAGGGAGAGAAGATTGAACTGAGAGGAATGAATGGGAAGAGAGCCTTTCAAATTAGAAATAATTGGAGCAGGGAGCAGGTGACTGAAAAAGGCACAGAAATTACTCCACCTTCTCTCAAAGAAATGACACTGAGTCATATGTGTGAGCCCATAGCAGGTGTGTATTTGTTTTTAGAAACCATCAAGCAAAGACTACAGCCTTGGGGATGTTCCATTTATAAGAAGGATGCAATCTAAAAGGTTTAACCATCTTGATATTGGGGAAGTCTTAATAGGAAAACACAAGGCCACATGAATTAATAGGTGAAGCGCATCTGAAAAGGTCAGGAAATATGAGACATGTTAAAAATTAATATATTGGAAGAATATAGATGTTAAAGCTAGCAAATATTGTTTGCGAAACCTGCCATTGTTATATACTTACTGTGCTACCCTGGACATATCAATTAACTTTCTATAACTCATTTTCTTTCTCCTCAAAAAGATAACAATGGGATCACAATTGTCCTTTTTGTGATGATTGAAAGAGTTTTTGAAAGTGGTACTTCCTAGGAAAAAGTCTAAGTGGCCAGTGGGTCTTCCCCTTCCATATTGTCTTTTAGGTCATAAGAAGGTAAAGTTTATGGCGTCAACATTTTACCAAACCATAGAGGTCAATTGGTAATCCCCATTTACTCATTAACACCTTTCTGAGGAATCTCTCCTTTTTTCACACGTGATAAGCTTTGTTTGAGATTTATAATATTTCTTTTAATTTGGATATGCAAAACCTCCAAGGCTATGATCATTTCAGTCTATTGCAGTTTTTACATACAGTCTCAGACCCTTCTCTCTAGTCCCAGTATCTTCTCACTAGTATTTGAACATTTCCAATTTTGGGTATTTTATGTGCAATTCACATACAAACTAAGATTAAAAATTTCCAACCATCACCCAAATTTTCTTCCAGGATATTCTTGATTTACTTACACATGTGTTCTTTGATTAATGAACTCAAAATTATTTCTCAAGCACTTCCTAAGAGCCAAGAACTGGGCAAGGCACAAAACCAGATACATCTCCTACCTTCATTAATCTTAACTATCGAGATGAAAATATAAATAAATACAGAAATGACCATGAAAGGAAGAATGTGTTAAGATATATGAAATAAAGTTATTAGATACCAAGAACACATTTGATAGGGAGAACTCCAGGGATAATCAGGGGTGACTTCCTTGAGTAAAGGATGTGTGCTGTGTAATGTCTATGTGCATATGGGTGTGATGATGATGGCAATGATGGTGATGGTGATGATGATGATGATGATGATGATGATGGTGATGAAGATGATGTTACCCCAGGCAGATGGCTAAGCTTGTGCAAAGGTTCTATAACTAAGGGTAATATGGTATATTCAAGTGAAAGATGGATCAGCATGTTTAGAAAGCAAACTGCTAAAGGGATTATGGTAGGAGATGAGGTTGGAGACATGAAACATATTAACCTCTCTAAGACTCATTTTCTTCCTCAACCTCAGGTGACTTTGGCAGGGACTCTTAGACCATTTCTTTTCCCTTATCCTCTAAATTCTGTCAGCAGAATGTATAACGTGTCTATGATAACTATCATTTTCACTATTACTTTTAGTTAAAATTGCAAGTTCTACACAAGAGCATGGGCCATTTCAATCTTGCCTATATCTTCTGGCAGAAGAACAAAATAAATTTGCATTAGATGAAAGTATCAATTATCTGCAACTAATGTCTTCCTCCTCTTCCTTTATAGGTACCCATTGCCAGTGGTTCTCAAACCATGGGGTTCTTCATATTATGCCTTTAAAGTGCCTCAATATTCAGATATGCAAGCCTTTTACTCTCAAATTATATGTATAAACTCAGGCTTAGGCCTAAGAATATGAGTGTTTAATAAGGAGATTCTCTGTTTACAAACTAATATTTGAGAACTAGTACACTATGTACATTAATAGTCTTTCACTTTTTGAATGAGAGTTTAACCTTTGATTAACTTCCTCTGCTCCTGTGGAGATTGGATAAAGGTAGATTGTAAAGTGTGCTGTTAAGCAGCATTGCTTATGGTACAAACAACTCCTGATTAATAGATTATGTCTGGATTGAGGCTTCTGTGGATGGATGGATGATAAAAATTTGATGTGGAACCATAGCCTTGAAATGTAATAAGAAGAAGACTCATAATTGGCATGTCTCATGTATGGATCCTGGCAGCTATCCTCTGGAGTGGTAGAGAGATACTGCTAATGTTGGGATAAGGATACTAAACTAGGCTGGATCACACACATGCAAGACATGAGTTTTCTTTTATTACCTAAGCTGTCACCTGGTGGAGATAAGGGGAACCGGCAAAAAATAGTTCTTATCACCTGGTGGAGGTAAGAGGCGCTGGCCAGCAAGTGCTTGGGCTCCTGCAAGGACCTACTGACCATCTAGTACCTCCAGCCCTGTACCTCCAGGGCTACATCCTTCTGAGTAGCTGGAACTAGATGTGGCCTGTAATAGCTCTGCAAATCTTAATATTTATGTGAAGGTAAGAAGACTAGCCCCTGGTGGGTACTGTCTCTGGCATAAATATGCATGCGTTCTCAAACCGTGTAATCCCCTACCTTTCTATTTTGTTCATAGAGTCTCTTCCTCTTAGGAACAGCTCCACACCCTTCTCCACCAGAGAACTACAGCTCATCTTTCGAGGTTCAACAAACACTTCTTTAATTTTTTGTTCATTCTCAAGGAGGAAGAATGTGTTGTCTTCTCTGTGCTCATGTGGTACCATGTCCACATTCTTCTTTCAGCACTTCACTATCTGAGTTGCTGTCATCTTTCAAGTGCCTGCGTCTCCTCTTGGGGGCACAGTGTGTCTATGCATTTTGCATTTCCACTGCTTTACACAATTCTTCGAGCAGGAAAAAAAATACGATCAGCTGTTTGTTAAACTCCACTAAATCGCACGGTTAGAGCTTGGTATCTTGGGATCGAGTATAAATTATACTACTTCTTCAAGATTTAGGCAATAGCTAAATTTTACCTTAAGGGATTCTATTCCTAAAATTCTTTATGTGCCTCCCTCCTGGGATTTAGTTTCTGTCCTTTAACGACTCATATTACTACAATTGTTGTGCGGTTGTATTATGATGACTATACTTAAAGAAATTATTGTATGCCTAGGTTTGTCCCCTCAGAATACCACACACTTGAGAGAAGCAGCCTTATCTTACTCTTTACATGGTGTAAAATAGCAAATTGAAGTGTGAATGCAAAAGAAACATGCAATGGAAAGTTTGTTAAAATACTTTCAACTGTTCCTTTATAATTTAATGATTTAGGATTACAGCTAGATAGGAATCTGCTTATGTAGGTTGTTAACATGGGTCTGATTTTGCTAACTTAAAAGAAACATATTTTGCTTTGTTCTATAATCATTATTTCCATTTAAGCAGGAGTTTGTGGCTCACGAACCACTTTCGTATGCATTATGTCATCTGATCCAGATACCAGTATCTTATAAATATGGAGAAGGCATGGAATAAAGAAAGAGTGATGATTTACAGCCACACAAAGCTGTGTTCAACTCTGACTCCAGCACTTGGACAAAGTTTAAATTCTCTCATGCAGTCTGGTATATAAAATGAAGATATTGAAGCCTGCTATTATTTATAATATTGTAAAGTTCTGTCAGTGATTATCTTCTTTTGAAAAGTAAGCAAAGAGGAAAATATTTCAGCTTAGCTACAGTTGCAATTACTTGGATGAAAGGGAAAAGTGCTAATCAATTACTGCTGAGTACAGGAATATGAGTCCCTAGTGTTAAACAATGTCATTATTCTGAGCAACATCAAGAGGTTTTAACAAATAGGAATTAGATTTCTATGCACATTTTTGGAGATCCTAAGTAGACACATTAATGGCATCATTTTCTGAGGTAACAATTTTGGAATAGAGGGTAGGATGAAGGGTAGAATCATCCTTCAATTGAGAAGGATCAGAACTGGCACTATAAGACCCAGCAAAAGGAACTGGGAAGAAGCATTAATTATAATGATACTTTAAGATATAACTAGACTCCCCGGATTTCCCTTTTAACATCAGCTGGAAATGAGAGCTTAGTACTCACCATTCAGGCCTCACTCCATTTACAAAACTAAATGTGCTTAGCAAATTAGAGTATCATGTCTACAGTCTAGGAATGAGAGATTAGCCCCAATGGTAGATGCTATTTCTATTTTCTATGTCCAATTCACCATGAACAAAATCTTCCATTCTAATTTCAGAGTCCACTGTGAGAAAAAAATAATGAGGAAGAACACCTAGCTTGATTCTCATGTGGACAGGCAATGAGAAATTTTAATACCTGTGCCCTCTACCACTCTGCCCCTAAAGCATCTGTAATTTAAGAAGATAGGCAGATAAGTATGGAGGCAGGTAGACATGTTAGATACATAGGTAGGTGGATGGACACAGGACAGATAGACAGATAGTTATAAAGAGGAGGCCATAGATATTTAATTTCCTTATATCATGGCCTCAGTTGTTCATGGAATAGTAACCTCCACTCCACTCACACACACATACACACTGGACACCTTTAGTTTGCTTGTTTTATCTCTATTACTACTCTGCCCCACCGGCCATATGCTTCCTACTTCAGTGGATGTATCATTGCTGTATGTCCATTTATTTACTTATAAATTTGAATATAGTTCCATATTTATTAACTTTTTAACAATTTAATAAATACGGGACAAGTAAGAGGAAGATAATTTCATCAGACTTTAGTTCACCATCTTGAAACAAGTATGCTATTTCCATAATCAATACATTTGTGATTAATGATATAAAAAGTAATCTCTGCTTATCACCTTTTACAGATTTCTCTGTAGAAATTGAAGATTTGTTTTCATTATTCACTTTACTCTTTGTAGGTTAATTTATTCCCTTTGAGGTTCCCACAAAAACATGAAAGGTGAACTCCCCTGGTAGCTTTTCAGCTGAGAAGCACACAATACCCATCATAAATATTGAACTTATCAATTATCACTTACTGTTCTCATTTTAATTTATATAACTAGTTTTTTATTCAGATCTGAGTGAATCTAAAGATTAAGATTTGATTAAATGTACTAAACAAACATGTAAGATATTCCTCCAGCTCTTTAGTGTTTAGAAAAAGAAAAAAAAAAGTATGTCTCACAAAATGATACAGAAGCCATGTTAATGAGTATATTTGTACTATCTATTACTTGCATTAATTATAGCTATTCTCTTTTCCTTTTTAACTTCAAAGTACTTTGTATCAGTGACAATTAATTGGAAAGACCATCACGATTCTTCCTGACACAGATCTGGAAAGATTTGATTTTAGTTTTACCTCTTCATTCAAATTCAAGGCAGTAATTTACATGTCTCATGATATCTAGTGGCTTTGGAAAAGTATGTTCAGTTTTTATACCATCTTGTATGTACACAGAGCATACAACTAGTTTCAAATGAAACTAGTTTCAAATGAAAAAGAAAAAAGAAAAAAGAAAAAAGAATGGAGAAAAAAGAACCCACACTTCGTGACATACTTCTGAAATAGTGACAGGCAAACAACTACCAACATTACCTCATTTATAAAAGATGCCAGGTTTTCTGTGATATTTCTCCAACTAGAGTATTTGAAAAAGTGTTGCATCGAATTCTATGTAATGAATGGAGGTGGGCATATATAACTGTCTCTTTACCAATGTGAGCATTTAGCCCAGTTCCAATTTTGCTACAGAAAGTTTTTCATAAAGTTCTCCCTTACTTTTTGTTCTACATGGACAAGATTTTAGGTTTATTATTGCTTTTGTTTTTATTACTGTTGTTATTTTCTTTCCTCTTGGATAAATATCTTTGAATATAAATACTGAACAAGAGCAAAACATTTTTAAAATTTCTATAGACGCTGGGGTGCCTGCGTGGCTCAGTCGGCTGGACATCCGGCTTCAGCTCAGGTCATGATCTCACAGTTCATGATTTTGAGCTCTGCGTTGGGCTCTGTGCTGACAGCTCAAAGCCTGGAGCCCACTTTGGATTCTGTTTCCCTCTCTCTCTGCCCCTCCCCTGCTCACACTCTGTCTCTCTCTCTCAAAAATAAGTAAACATTAAATTTTTTTTTTTTTTAATTTCTATATATGCCGACAAGCTTTGGTCTCAAAATACTGCGCCAATTTTTATTTCCACTAAAATTTTATGAAACTATCCTGAATCCCACACTGCTTCCACCACTGGATATTAATAATATTTATTTTTTATTTATTTTTAAAATAATGTTTCCTATAAAATTTTTTGATTGTACCTATAGTCAATAACGATGGATTCTAAATTTAAAAAAAAGATGTTAGGAAGGCAGACCTCATGTTAAGTATGTTTACTGAACTAAAATAAATTTTAAAATAAAAAAGGACACACAACCAATACAACAGTTGATATATTATGCATTTCTTTAATTACTATTGAAATTCAACCTCTCAAATGCCTTAGTTTTTAGCATGTTCTTGACACTGTGAACTGTCTATGTGATGTTTTCTATTTTTGTTGGTAAGTTGATTATTTTTCTTTTGATTTTTTTTGTCCTTTAAAACTATATTAAGTAGTCAACCAATGTTATAGATATGTGTAGTGCTCCCAGGGGAGGTGAATCTCTTATATATTAGTATTTGCTAGCCAGAATCAATTCCTCTCTACTTCTTATACAATAAAATCTCTTCTTTGTAATCTTCCATTTGTCTTTGTGATCTATTTTTTTTTTTACTATCTTATTTTAGGTTTTAGATGTGTCTTTTGTTAACACCCTTACTGAATCTTGTGATATTTATAAACTTGCTGTTAAATTCTACCTGGAATAAACCTAGGATAACATTGGTTTGCAAGAAATCTTTGCTGAATGAATCAACTCAAACTGGTCATCCTCTACTCAAGAGTCAGCCAACATTCTTTCACAGGTAGTACTCTGCTGCTACCTAGGATGCACACCTCTGATATATTTCTCTATCTTTGATGTCTTGAGGAGTATTAGCAGAGTGTCTGGAAGAAATCAGTTGTTCTACTATAGATTATTCTGAGCTGTTTCAGTGAAGGAATTGTCAGGCCACAAATGTGCTTCTCAGAGCAGGATAAGTGGAAAGTAGTCTTCATCAGATGATGATAACAAATGATGGTGGTTTTCTATTCTCACATCCGTAAAGAAAAGTCTATATCAAGTGTTCAGCATAGGACATGGTAAATTGTATTGTCACAAATTTATTAAAGGAAAAAAATTTATTCATTGAGAATCATTGTTATAGTTTTTGCTAGGATAGATTACTTTTCCATATATATCTAATCCTCCTGCCCCTAACTGCATTTGATAAAGTCCCCCTTTCATCTCAAATGATATGGCCTTGACTGTGTGACTAGTTTGACCAAAAGGGTACTGGCAAAAGTGATGCAAGCAGAGGCCTCATATGTGTTTGTACAGTTTGACTTGACTTTTGCACATCAATGACCCACCATGAGAAAAGTATGGCATAGGCATCTGCTGGCCCTGGATTCTGAGCCCCAGAACAAAAGCTCATGGAGCAGATCTGAACCCAATCCAGATCCTAAAACCACACTTAACTCCATCTGCATGCTGAAGCAAATCCACCCAGCTGAGATGCAGACAAGCTCAGCCAAATCACAGTTGACCTATAATTCCCTGACTGTAAGAATGAATGTTGATTGTCATAAGCCACTGAGTTTTGGGATCATTTGTTATGTCAATTGGACAGTAGCTAAAAGGTATATTACTGGTGCTCAGCGGTATCCATAATAATAATAATAATAATAATAGATTGCCCAGGGCTTACTATAACTTGTCTCGTGTGATCTTCCCATAATTATAGAACATTTTATCATCCCTAGACACAGAGAGTTTAAATAACATGTTCAAATACAAAAATAATAGGTGATGTACTTAGGATTAGAACCCAGGCTGTCTGAACTCAGTATCTGTGTTATTTATGACTATACCAGACAGCCCCTCTAAGTGACCAAAACATGACTTCCTAAGAAGATAACATGAGATGTTTTAAGTGTTTTGCAGGCATATCTGATATTCTTTGTGAATACTGGGATTCTGACGTAATCTGACATTAATACAGGTGAAGCAATAACTTCCAATCTCAGTTACTTGGAAGAATCTCTCAGAAGTGGTAGTAGGAGAAGAGGAGTAAGGATATTCAGGGTCCAACCTGGACATTCTGAAGCAAAAGCTCTATGGGTAAAGACTATGAATATTTATTTGCAATACACTCCTAGAGGCAATCTGGAAGGAGCTAGGCCTGCTTCTTTCCAAGGGGCCCTTAGGCTAGGAATGATAACCTTTATTAAGAAAAAAGTCTATTTATATTTTCTTTCCAAAATCCCAGGTTATTTGAATGTCTGTTTTTACCCAGAAAGACTGTCATGCCCAGTATAGTGAACCAACATAGATTCATCAAGAGAAACTCCACATTCCCCATCTTGCTTAGCAGTATGACGTCATGAAAAAATTATGACACAAGGAATCAAAATGTTGGTTTCCAAACCCAGCTCTGCTTTACTAGGTGTGTGACTTTGAACCTGCCAGTTAAATTCACTTTCCTTATTTAAAATAAACAAAACCCACCATAATAGTCCTTATTGAGTAGGGTTTTTGAGATATTCACTGAGATAACATGTCTAGAACATCTCGTCCAATGACACAACTTAATGAGTGCTAACTAGGGACTATGTTACCTTCTTATATGAATCAAGTTGTGCAGAAGGTTTGTGACAGCAAGAAAACAAAGAACTCTGTTTTAGATGCTCAGTTTTTAAGAGTTCTATGAACAGTGGATGCTAAGTGAGTGCTTTCCCCCCAAATCACAATTTGAGGCAGAGTATACATAAACACAAGACTGTGTTTTAGGATAGCATTGCCTTCATGCCTTTGTTAGGTTAAAAAGAGAAACCACATGCCTGACTGGTTTTGATCCCAAAGCCTTGACAGGATTCCAGATTTCCAAAACATGGCATTGTCTCCAGGTGGTAAATCTCATCTGGAATTTCTCCTTATTTTCTAACTTCACTTAGAAATATGTTAATGGAAGACAATTATGTCCATTCATTTATATGTTGTGTATGCCTGCCTATGCCTAATTTAAAAGAATACTTTTTGATATTTAAAATAGGTTTTTTTGGTTGTTTGTTTTTGTTTTAGTAAGTTTGAAAGATAAATATATATGGTATTAAACAAGAAAAAAAAATACAGCTGTTTGTGTACAAAACCATATTTTTTCACATCTCAATCTATCCTGCCTGTTTCCAGATAGGCAAACCAATTTGTCAGCTCTATACGCATACTGGGATATTGAAGCTCATCAGTGTTAAGTAATAAGCTCAAGGAATTATAGGAAACAAAGAAGAATGGCACAGGGCTCATTCCATTAAAACTTGCTGAATCATTTTTTTACACCATACACAAAAATAAACTCAAATGGTAAAGGCATATATTTGAATCCTGAAATTATAAAAAAGAACATAGACAGTAATTTCCTTGACATTAGACATAGATACATTTTTCCAAATATGTCTCCTCTGGAAAAGGGGAGAACACCAAAATGAAACCTATTGCGACTATACCAGATAAAATGCTTTTGCACAGGGAAGAAAACCAAGAATAAAAGAAAAGGAACCTTTTGAATGGGAAAAGATATTTGCAAATGATTTATGCAATAAAAGATTAATATCCATAACTCCATAGCCAAGAAACATATTAAACAATCTGATTAATAAACAGAACTGAACAGAACTTTTTCGAAAGAAGATATACAGATGGCCAACAGACATCTGGACATTGGAAAGATGCTCAATATCACTAATCATCAGTGAAATGTAAATCAAAACCACCATGTGATATTACTTTATACCTGCCAGAATGGCTAGAACCGAAAAAAGGAAAAACAAAAACAAAAAATAACAAGTGTTGGAGAGGATGTGGGAAAAATAGGAACTCTCATGCACTATTGGTGGACATGCAAATTGGTGCAGCCACTGTAGAAAGCAGTATGGAGGTTCCTCAAAAAATTAAAAATAGAATTGCCACATGAACCAGTAACTTAATTACTGGGCATTTACCTCCTAAAAAAACCCACTAATTTGAAACTGCATATGTACCTCTGTGTTTATTGCAGCATTATTTATTTTAGCCAAGATATGAAAGCAACCTAAATTCCCATTCATAAATGAATGGATAAAGAATATGTGATATATAATATGTATATAAAATGGATTATATATATATATATATATATATATATATATATATATATATAAATGGATCATTATTCAGCCATGAAAAACAATGGAATGTTGCCATTTGTAAGAACATGGATGGACCAAGAAGATATAATACTAAGTGAAATAAATCAATTGGAGAAAGACAAATACCATATGATTTCACTCATATGTGAAATCTAAGAAACAAAACAAACAGGGGTGCCTGGGTTGCTCAGTTGGTTTAAGCATCTGACTCTTGGTTTCAGCTTAGGTCATGATTGCTTGGTTTGTGAGTTCAAGCCCTGAATTGGGCTCCATACTGACATTACAGAGCCTGCTTGGGATTCTCTCTCTTTCCCTCTCTCTTTGCCCTTCCCCCATTCTCTCTCTTTCTCTGTTTCTCTTTTTCTCTTTCTCTCTCTCTGTCTCTCTCAAAATAAATAAAATTAAAAAAAAAGAAATAAAACTTCGGGGAAAAAGGGAGATAAGGGAAATAACAACAACAACAACAAACCAAAAACCAAACCAGATCAAAAGCACCCCAGATTCTTAAATACAAACTCTGGTGGTTGCAAGAGAGGTGGATGGTAGAATGGAAAAAATAAAGGGGATTAAGAGTACACCTATCCTGGGTTGCCAGGGTAGCTCAGTTGGTTAAGCATCCAACTTCGGCACAGGTCACTCTCTAATGGTTTGTGAGTTCAAGCCCCGGATCGCGATCTGTGCTGACAGCTGACAGCACAGAGCCCGCTTGGGATTCTCATTCTCTCCCTGTCTCTTTGCCCTTCCCCCACTCTGTCTCTCTTTCTCTTTCTCTCACTCTCTCTCTCTCTCTCTAAAAATAAACTTAAAAACAAAAGTACACCTATCCTGATGAGTCTGGAGCAATATAGAGAATTGTTGAATTATACTGTACATCTGAAACTAATACAATCCTCAGTTAATTGTACTTCAGTTAAAGAAAAAGTTGCTGATATTTGGGGGGATGGTGTCCTTTTGGAAATTAGCATGACTATCAAGGTGCCAAACTTCAGCATCTGGTTTATCTTCTAAGTTATCACCACCACACGCCTCAGTTCCTAGGACACTATTCAGTTGTATTATTTGCAAGTAGACCAGCATTTAAACAACAAAGACTAACTAAAAACAAAACAAAACAAAGCAAAGCAAAACCCAAATCCTCTGATTTCAGTGTGTCCACAACTTTGCAAACAGCTATATTGTTAGTCTACCCATCATCCTTTTGTTATGAAGTACAGAATCTCATGACACCATACACGGGAACCCACTAATGCCTGTGAATGGACACAGGGGTGAGAATTGGCTAGTTCTTATTTCTCCTTTTTTCTTTTCTTCATCTTTTTCTTTTGTTTTCTTTTCTACCCCCCTCTTTTTTTGTCTTTCTTTTGAGTGACTGCTGGTCTCTCCAGGCCCCTGGACACTGGAGAGAGCCAGGACAAGTTATGAACTCTAAGCCTTCAGACACACAGTCTTATCCCTCCTCTCCCATGGACAGGCAAAGGGCATGGCTGAGAACATCATGGAGATGTACATATAGACACAAAGGAAAACAGGACCCCAGCATGCCACCCACCTCAAT